>NC_059291.1:29366227-29378727 GCF_017591435.1 Portunus trituberculatus
AAAAAGGGAAGCTGTCCCTGATAAGTAATCTGCTGCAAGCATCTAGAGACAAGCACTCTATCTTGTAATAACAAGTAGATAACTAGAGAGAAAAAAAAAGTATAGGAATTGAGGGTCACGAAGAGAGGTAACGGTTGTTCGCCACAGATAGAACTCTTAAACTAATTCAAGACAATGACCATGACAAAATTCAAGCCATTCAAACACTTTTTCATAATAGTAATCTATTGTTCTATTTCAATATTAAATTTCACGGTTACACAAGAAATATATAAATGGATTAGGTTTGGATAATCCTTCATAATCCTGTCAATGTAAACGTTGTACACAAATGCTTATGCAAATATCGCTATTCATGAATTCTGCAACAAAGGTCAGTGGTGCATCCACTCAAGTATTAATTTGTACCATCCATCTCATTACTTGTGTGTGACATGAATTTTGCGACTATTGCCATTAATTATTTACCTTATTCCGATAAATTATCGTTAATGCGATTGTAATGCAAACACGAAGGTGTCAACATAGCCCCGTCACAGCAGGTCATCGCCACCAAGCATTCCCTCCGCCTCGATTCCCTCAAGCTTATACAGTTTGTGCGGCTCAGGTGAGGAGGGAGACACGATAGTGCGCTCATTGAACAGGTAAGATAGAATAATAATTCTCTCTCTCTCTCTCTCTCTCTCTCTCTCTCTCTCTCTCTCTCTCTCTCTCTCTCTCTCTCTCTCTCTCTCTCTCTCTCTCTCTCTCTCTCACCAATATTTAAACACTATGGATCTTTTTTTTTCTTCCTCCACGTGCAGTTCAAGGTACAAGCAGCAGCGCTCACACATGAAAGAAGATTGAAAGAGTCCGGGAATTTTGCAAGATTACCTAACATTTGAAGCTAACAATATTACTTTGGATTATAAGAACACCAAACCTAACCTAACCTAACCTAACAAAAACATATATGTGTATCTTATATTTATAGTGACATTCTCCTTCTGCACTTATTTGGTGTAATTAAGTGCACAGACATTACACATTTTCAGGAGCAGTTTAGTTTAAGTTTGCAATGAATGATGACAAGCGATAAGAGGTAAGTGCTCTGGAACTGTCTGGTTTAGTTAACGGTATGTGCATTATTCATTTTCTTGTGGTCTTACATCCTTCTACCTCAAGACGTTTTTCCTCACAATTTCAGGTAATCCTTCTGACTACTCTTTGGTGACTTACCTTCAGAGGGTCTTTTTTATACCATTAGATGGCTTTTTATGATGTTTATTTTTGGACACTGGTTAAAATCCCTCTTACATGAAAAACTCAATAAACTAACCTCGTATACATAATTCCTACATGCAGATCTCTTCTTATACTACAAAAAATATATAATAATAATATCATGTACATATCTACCATATGTACATAACACAAGACGTCCTGAAACGAGGGTAAACAAGCAGTAGAGGGATCGCAGCCTCTCAGTGGGGGAGCATTCACAGCCTCCTGACGTGACTCGCCGTAAAGGGAACAGTACAAGGGAACATTAACAGAACAGGAATAACATAAACTACAACATTCCTGGTAACCGGCGGGGAATCTCTCTCTCTCTCTCTCTCTCTCTCTCTCTCTCTCTCTCTCTCTCTCTGGAAAGAAGAAAAAGATTATTACAGTGTAACGTAACAGGAGATATCTGTGTGTGGGGAGGGAGTGTTGTGTTGTGTTGTGTCAGAGAGAGAGAGAGAGAGAGAGAGAGAGAGAGAGAAATATTACAGTATACTACAGTAATGATTATCCAATGAAAACGAAACATCAAAGATCTCTCTCTCTCTCTCTCTCTCTCTCTCTCTCTCTCTCTCTCTCTCTCTCTCTCTCTCATCATCACCATTATTATCATTACTATTATCATTATCCCTCCTGTCAACATTAATTTGCTAGCCATCCTTATTACTTCTCTTGAATGCTCCTCCCTTTTCTTGCCAACCTCCCCCACTCCTCTCCTCTCTCCTATCCCACCCACCATCTCTCCTTCCCTTCCTATTTACCCTTGTTAGCCTCCCATCCAGCCACTATCCAGCAGGTAATGAAGTCTTATCTGTCTTACCTGCCACGCTAATGACGCAACGAGTAACTCAAAGCCAAGTCAGCAGGCTTTGAGCACTACCCTCTGCATGTAAGACCCCAACAGTGAGCTAATTAACGAGCATATTAGATCGTTTGCAGGGCGTCAAGGAGACAACTGATGATACCAGCAACAAGAGTAGAGGAAGAGGCGAAGAGGACGAAAGGAATACATAGGAATACATAGTAAAGAGGAGTGATAGGCGGCCTTGCGACCTATAACGAGGTCACTCGTTTAATATACTACATATACAAAAGCTATTTACTTAGGAGGTGGTAAGGATAGAACAGATGAAGCTCCTCCCCACCCATCCCTCCCTCCGGCGTTACCCGGCAAGAAATAAAACGAAAAAAGCACCCCGATTGCTGAGAAGGACAATCAGGGAAATTTATACAGGAAATATGGGAAAAAAAAGGAGTACTAATGTAACCATTACTATAGCTAAGAAAAAAGAGATATCTAATGTAACTACTACTATCGCTGAAAAAAACAAAGAAGAAGAGATACATCTAGTGTAACGACTACTATCGCTAACAAAAAAAATCGGAAATCATTTTCTCTATAAAACTTACCTAATTTACTTTTGAACCTTGCTACCGTGCTGACTTGGACGACAGACGCTGGCAGCTTGTTCCAACGTTCAACTATTCTTACGTTAAAAAAATTTCTTCGCAAATCAGTAATAAATCGCTGTCCTTTAAGCTTCAAGTCGTTATTTCTTGTTACTGATTGTGAAAGCTCAAAAGGATTTTCGTAATTGATCTCGTCTATATTTTTAAGTATTTTGAACGTCTGGATGAGGTCACCTCGGATGCGACGATCTCTGAGGGATAACATATCTAGTTTTTTGAGACGTTCTTCATATGACAGGCCACGTATTCCGGGGATTAGTTTCGTTGCTCGTCTTTGCACGTTCTCCAATTTCTTAATGTTTTTTTTTCTCATAACATGGAGACCAGAACTGAACCAAATGCGGTCTCACTAATATTGTATATAGACGCGTTATGATTTTAGCTGTTTTACAATCAAAACTCGCAATAAATCCCAAGACAGCGTTTGCTTTACGACTCGCGGCTGAACACTGTGTAGCACATTTCAGGTCATTTGTTATGAGTACTCCCAGGTCCTTCTCTTCAGTGACTAAGTTTCGTCCTTGTAATTTGTAATTATATTTCACATTATTTTGGCCGATGTGCATTAATTTGCACTATCTCCATTAAAATTCAAAAGCCATTTGTCGCTCCAGCTACTAAGGTTGTCTAAATCCCGCTGGATAACATCACAGTCGTCTCTTTTGCGTACTTTGCTACCTATTTTAGTTTCGTCGGCGAATTTGGATATTTCTATACGATGCCGCAATTTAAGTAATTTATGTACATCAAAAAGGTAACGGACTCAAACCTGAACCCTGGGGAACACCAATCGTAACTTGAAGCCAGTCGGAAGCTTCTCCATTTATAACTAGTTTTCTATTTGTTAGCCAACTTTCAATCCAACCACACAACCGCTCTCCCATCCCGTGAACTTTCAATTTAATTAAGAGACGTTTGTGTGTTACGGTATCAAAAGCTTTCCTGAAGTCTAGAAAAAAATCATGTCAGATGGAGCTCTCATCATAATTAGAGAATATGCAATTAAAAGTTCCAGGAGATTAGTTAAGCATAATCTGTTCTGGAAACAATGTTGGAAATCTAATATCAATTTGTAGTTGTCAAGGAAGGAGGAGGAGGAGGAGGAGGAGGAGGAGGAGGAGGAGGAGGAGGAGGAGGAGGAAGCTGTGAAACACGAAGGAAAAGAAAAAGAACAAGGAAAAAGAAGAGGAGGAGGAGAAGCGGGAAGAGAAAGGAAGAAAATAAGAAAAAAGAAAAGGAAAAAAGGAAAGGAAAGAGGCTAAGAAGAAAACTAGTAGCAGGCAATTTTATTTATAAAATTGTCTGCGCCACTAAATAACGAAAGTTTAACAGCGCTTCCCACATACTCTTCAAGTATGCCTACAGGCGTTATAAGCCATAACGTAAAAAATAAAGTAGTAGTAGTAGTAGTAGCAGCAGCAATAGCAATAGCAGCAGCAGCAGCAGCAGCAGCAGCAGCGGCAGCAGCAGCAATAGTAGTTGAGTAGTAGTAGTAGTAGTAGTAGTAGTGTGGGGGGGTCGGTGTAACGGGGTAGCTTTTGCGGTCAGCACTAAGAGTCTGTGACAGTGTTATACCCTCCTCTTACCACTGGATAGGTTCACTGAATAATGTTACCATGTCGAGTTGTCCTTCACTGGCGGGGATTTGTCCTTTGGTGAATAAATAGATTATATTCCTTTTCTTCACTTATTAAAAAATAAATGTTCTTCACAAATAACAAAGTTCGGCACTGAAGACCACAACCAACCAATTCCCATTCGGTTGTGACGTCATAGGGCCAGGGTGAGGGACGCTTCTAAAGAGCTTGCGTGGGTGGAGGAAAACACAGAACAAGTTCCGAAATATACTGGACAACAAACAATTGAGTGTTGTAAACAGGGTAATGATTATACTTAAGACGGAGTCCACTGGGATGACCACAGGGAAGGAGACTGGTAGTGGGAGCCAGTCTGTGTAGAACCGGTGTTGAAGTAGATGATGAAAGGGCCCAAAGAGAGGAGTCAGACCAGGTCCGTGATGTGAAGGGGTGGAGGTGAAGCCAAGTCCAAAGAGTGTAACAAGGACTCACAGGAGCCGGCGACAGCTACGGGCCAGACGGACGCGAGCAGCAGGAAGAGAGGCTGAGCTGGTACTAAGGTTGGTCCACATGTTCCGAGTCGTGTGGGAAGTGGCTCAAATCCTCGTCAGCGGCCGGTGTAGTGTAGAGGTAGTCACGGGGAGACAGGGCACCAGACTGAGGAGTAGAAGTGGGGGTGCTAACTCAGCCAAGGCCCAGTCGAGTCTGCATGGGTAGGTCGCGGGGAACCACACAACACCTCCGGTGTAGCCAGATACCCGAGGAGTCGAACGTTCGAAGGCATGAAGAACAGTAGCGTGGGACCTCGAGGTGGTAATCCGAAGCTTCGCAAGTAACACAACTGGATAAACAAGGAAAGCAACACCGAAACAAATGAAACGCTTATTGAGCGAGGAAAGAAAATAAGGAAAAGGATAGTGCGGTCCTGAGATAGATAGTTGAGCAAATAACCCTACTGACTTGTCGTCACACATCTCCCTCACCAAGACTCGATACAGGTATCGAGATGAAAAGACAAGGTAAGCAAATACCCAAACCAGTTACCCAATTATCAACATAAGAGAAAGCTAAATTAACTTAAGTCCTCCTCAGAAAATCTGCCCCAACGTTATCGTTCCTAGGAATATGTACAACACGGAATCTGTAGTCCTGTAACATTAGAGTCCACCTCAACAGTCGATCGTTGGTACTTTTGAAGTTGGAGAGATACACTAGAGGCTTGTGATCCACTTCTAGAAGAAACTCTTTTCCTTTCAGGTAGTAGCTGTAGTGTTGAACACCGAAAGTAACAGCAAGGCATTCCTTCTCCACTGTCGAATATTTCCGTTCTCTGTCTAGAAGTTTCCTGCTGGCATATGATACAGGATGAGGACAAGAATCAACATACTGAAGGAGAATTGCTCCTATTCCATGATTAGAGGCATCTGTCCTTAACACAAATGGACGAGAGGGGTCAGGTAGCTTCAGAACAGGTTTGAACTGGAGGCAGGTCTTGAGATATTCTAAGCTTTTCTGATGTTCGTCGGTCCAAGATATGGGTTCCGGGACACCCTTGCGTAGAAGATCTGACAGGCAGCTGGTGTAAGAGGACGCCTGTGGGATGAAAGTCCTATAGAAAGATATCATTCCTAGGAAGGATCGAAGAAGCTTCTTTGTAGAGGGGGGTTTAGCCTGAGCAATAGCAGTTACTTTATCATACTGGGGGCTGTAGTGTCTTACCATCAACGATGAACCCCAAGTACTTTATACATCCATATCCAAACCGACACTTGGAAGGACGAGCTGTAAGGCCGTGTTCACGAAGACGGTGAAGTACAGATATCAAGGCGTTGGGATATTCTGGCCAGGTAACTCCGTAAATGAATATGTTGTCGAAGTAGAAGGACACACCTGGCAAACCAGAAAGAACTGCCCTCATTAGCCTGATGTAGGTGGCGCAAGCTGTAACCAGTCCAAATGGGAGACGACAGAATTCCATAAGTCCTTGCTGGGTCGGGAAAGCTGTGAATGGACGAGCTTTATCAGTTAAGGGGATCTGATAATACGCTTTTGTGAGATCAAGTTCACTGAAATATTTACTCCCGAAAAAACTGTAAAGGTCCTCTGTGATAGTGTTGACCGGATCAGCGTGGAAACGAGTGATGGAGTTCAGGGCCCGGTAGTCAATGGCCATCCGATAGTCACCAGTCGTTTTCTTGACCATGACGACCAGTGAACATGGAGGGGATGAGGAAGATTGGATGATTCCTTGCTGCAAAAGTTGATTTACCTCTTCTTCAAAATGGGATCTCAAGTGAACTGGAATAGGATAGAGCTTAGGTTTAACTCAATCTGTGGAACATACTTCAATATCATGTGTCAGAGTGATAGTACATCCCGGTATCTCAGAGAACACATCTAGGTGGAAATAACTTCCTTTAATTCATCCTTCTCAGCCTCGGTTAACGACTCATGTACATCTGGATCATGGAACTCATAGTCCCTTCTGGATCTTCTCGACCGTCGGGAGTTATCGGTGACAATTCTGGCTGACTTTCACTTTCTTCATTTACTGATGAGAACTGCAAATATGTGCTGGTATGCAAAGGAAGAGGTTCATCTAAGACAGTAGCTTGCTGAACATTAGCTCTTCGAAAGTACCGTTTGAGGAGATTGGCATGATATACTTTAGGCTTACCCTTTTCTTCAATTAAGTAGTTGCAGCTACTCGTTTTCTCTAGTACCGGATAAGGACCAGACCAGGACATCAGTAGTTTGTTGGTGGTGTCAGGAAGTAGTATCAATACTTCGTCACCTGGCTTGAACTTACGATCTTGAGATTTCAGGTCGAAGTATGCCTTGTAGCGGCTGGCACTGACAGAGGAGTTCTGAGCGGCAATCCAGGCAGTCTCGGCCAATTAGTCCTTCAGCTCAATCACGTACTGAAAGCTAGAACGATCATCATTTAAATTCCTATTTTCCCATAACTCCCTCAAAACCAGAAGGGGTCTCTTACTGCTTTACCGTAGAGGAGTTCAAAAGCAGAGAAAACGGTTCTATCACTTGGCATTTCTCTTAAAGCGAACAGGGTGGCAGGAAGGTATCTATGCCATTCTTGGGGTTTCTTAAAACACAGTTTTCTTAGACAGGCCTTAAGGGTGGAATGAAATCTTTCAATTCTACCGTTACCACTTGGATGATATGGTGTGGTGAAGAGTGGCTTCACTCCCAGCATCTTATGAAGTTCTCCCATCAGCTGTGAAGTGAACCGAGTCCCTCTGTCAGAAAGTATCTCTTGGAATGCCAACTCTTGAAAAAATAGACAACAAAGACTCAGCAATAGAAGTTACTTCCTTGAGCGGCATGGCTTCTGGAAATCCGGTGGCAAAATCAATTAATGTGAGGATATACCGGTGTCTTTCAGATGAGGGTGGTGACAGAGGTCCTACTATGTCCATGGCAACTCTCGAGAACGGTTCAGTGATTATAGGCAAATGGTTCAAGGGAACTGGTCGCACTTTTCCTTTTGATAACATTCTCTGGCATTTATCACAGGAACGGCAGAAGGATTTGACATCGGCAGCTATACCTGGCCAGAAGAACTGATTACACACTTTGTTCCTACCTGATGTTGGTATTTGGAAGAACGGCATACTCTGTACAGAAGGTCATCATATACCTCATAAGTTAAAGTAGATCTGCTTCGAGAAGTCTCGATCTCACCGGTGGTAGCCTTCTGTTGGAGATTCTTGATGGACGAACAGGTCTTCTGTAATTGAGCAAACTGCTGTTGTGTTACATCCAAGGGTTCAAGGATAGGAAGAACGAGGGGATGGATGCGACGAGCAGCCTGGCTACGGATACGAACCACATGAATCTTTTCTGTAGCAGACGTAAGTTGTTGAGGAGGTTCCAGACAGGCCTTTCCAGTGTTGTTGTCTGAGAAGCTTGCTCCTGCTACGTTCCTTACCAACACACTACAAAACTTAAGGGGAGCACGCACAGCATCAACATATCCATCGTAGGAAGGGCAGCGAAGATAGCATCGTACCTGAGGGAAGGCATCCACTCTTCCTAAGTAGTCAGAGACGAGTACAGTGGGGCACTCAGACGTCAACGTCAGGCAGCGCATCTTCCGATACGAGAACACAGGAACATCAAGTATCACGAACAATAGTTGAAACTCTGGAGCCGTTGATAGTTCCTGATGAGAAATACAGGGAAACAGAAGGGTCGTTGAAGCAAAAACCAACCTTGTGTGCGCCTTGTTGTTGCGTGTTATACGACTTATAGAGAAGTGGGTTCTGGGGGCATTGAGGTCTGATGTGTCCAAGCTCACCGCAGTTGTGGCACTTCACCGTCGACGAAATCTTCCTTGCAGGAGGCAGGGACTTGTGTGGAGCCTTCTAAAAAAACTCGGGAGAGATGATATTCTTACGATGCTTAGGGTAAGCTCTATGGGCAGCAGCCCAAGTATCCGCTCGCTTGACCGCATCATCTAAAGTTTGTACATCGTTTTCCTTAAGAAAAGTTCTAACCTCAGATGATAAGCTAGAAATTGATCCATAATGACAAATGATCTGAGAGACTTGAAATCCTTTTCTAAGTTACAAGCATCTGTCCAGTTGTCGAAATCCCGCCCAAGTTATGACGCAAACTGCTCAAAGGTCTCACCTGGTTTAATCCTGCTAGCACGAAACATATATCGGTAGTGCTCGGTTGTGCGGTCGAAACTCCTGAGGAGGCCAGACTTTAGTCTCCGATAGTCATTTATCACATCTTCCGGCAAGGTGGTATAGATATCAGCCAGCTTACCCGAGAGAAGGCTTCCTAGTTGGATAGCAAGAGTGTGCTGCGGTAGATTCAGAAGGTACGCGATGCACTCAAACCTGGTGAAGTACGAGGTGAGGTCGTCAACTTGATACTCTGGCAAACTGGGGCGAGGGGCGGCACAGTTCACTGATGGAGATGGCACGGAACTTGCTTCATTCCGCTGCAAAGATATTTGAAGTTTAAGCTGCTCGAGATATAAGATGCGCTCTTTCTTTCTCTTCTCTTTCCTTCTCACGCAACTCCTTCCCCCGTTCACGCTCTGTCTTTCATCCTTTTGTAACTCCTGTTGACCCAATACGAATTCACATAATTCCTCGTTCTCGAGTCCCATTTCTCGTCCAAGGTCAATTAACTCTGATAGTAGACATGGCTACTTAGAAATATCTTACACTGAAAACCTACCCAAAATTACTAATCCAAACGCCTAAGGAATAAAGTCCCTCCAAGAAAATAAATAGTTACCCTTAGATAAACTAGAACAAAACATTAGCCAGAGGAGAGGGCTCCGCACCTGGCAGCAAGAGTGAACCAAACCAGAGGTCGAAAGATAGACGCACCTGGTTGAACTAGGTCCACAAACAACAGTCACTTTTACTCACTTCTGAGCCTGGACAGCGAGTCTGAGAAGGGGAACAATCCTGTCTCACGAAGATGACAGTCAATATCCACCACCAGCACGCAAACCAGAACATTAGAAGCGATGTATCCTGGCGAGGTCGCCACGTGTGAAGACCACAACCAAACAATTCCCATTCGGTTGTGACGTCATAGGGCCAGGGTGAGGGACGCTTCTAAAGAGAGCTTGCGTGGGTGGAGGAAAACACAGAACAAGTTCCGAAATATACTGGACAACAAACAATTGTGTTGTAAACAGGGTACTGATTATACTTAAGACGGAGTCCACTAGGATGAACACAGGAAGGAGACTGGTAGTGGGAGCCAGTCTGTGTAGAACCGGTGTTGAAGTAGATGAAAGAGCCCAAAGAGAGAAGAGACCAGGTCCGTGATGTGAAAGGGTGGAGGTGAAGCTGGCGGCTGAAGGGAGGAGGTAGGCCAAGTCCAAAGAGTGTAACGAGGACTCGCACAGAAGCCGGCGACAGCTACGGGCCAGGCGGACGCGAGCAGCAGGAAGAGAGGCTGGGCTGGTACTAAGGTTGGTCCACATGTTCCAGACCGTGTGGGAAGTGGCTCAAATCCTCGTCAGCGGCCGGTGTAGAGGCAGTCACGAGGAGACAGGGCACCAGACTGAGAAGTAGAAGTGGGGGTGCTAACTCAGCCAAGGCCCAGTTGAGTCTGCATAGGTAGGTCGCGGGGAACCACACACACCTCCGGTGTAGCCAGATACCCGAGGAGTCGAACGTTCGAAGGTATGATGAACAGTAGCGTGGGACTTCGAGGTGGTAATCCGAAGCAAAGCTTCGGAAATAACGAAACTGGATAAACAAGGAAAGCAACACCGAAACAAATGAAACGTTTATTGAGCGAGGAAAGAAAATAAGGAAAAGAATAGTGCGGTCGTGAGATAGGTAGTTGAGCAAATAACCCTACTGGCTTGTCGTCACAGGCACCGTTCATTCACACAACATACTCACGCTGCTGTCTCTCTCTCCGTGACTGTTACGTCACGGAGGGGTCACGTCTTAAGGGTTTAAGCACAGGTACAGATTTCTTATGAAAATGGAAGATCGTAGGACGGTGAGGCTGAAAGCATGACGTCACACATGTAACTGACCAATAGAAATGTACTCCACATGGAGTTGCACTTGGATGTGACCAATGGGATGCGTTATTTAACAAGCTGACGGGTGCACACCCTTATCATGCTGTTTGGTTTACGGAAAGGTTTTACGACTTGTTTGCGAGCTTACCAACGTTAATGGAACCGTCATGTTCAAGCCCCTTCTCCCTTCTCACTTCTACCTATTTCCTATTCTATACTGCTAGTTGCTATATTTGAAATAGGTCTATTACAGTAGTAGTAGTAGTAGTAGTAGTAGTAGTAGTAGTAGTAGTAGTAGTAGTAGTAGTAGTAGTAGTAGTAGTAGTAGTAGTAGTAGTAGTAGTAGTAGTAGTAGTAGTAGTTGTTGTAGTAGTAATAGTAGTAGTAGTAGTAGTAGTAGTAGTAGTAGTAGTAGTAGTAGTAGTTGTAGTAGTAATAGTAGTAGTAGTAGTAGTAGTAGTAGTAGTAGTAGTAGTAGTAGTAGTAATAGTTGTTGTTACAGTAGTAGTAGTAGTTGTTGTTGTTGTTGTTGTTGTTGTTGTTGTTGTTGTTGTTGTTGTTGTTGTTGTTGTTGAAGTAGTAATAGTTGTTGGTATCAACAAAATTTAGGGTATCAATATAACACGTCACCATCACTGCTCCTTGCAAATCCAGAGCCACAATCATCCATAAAACCAATCCAGCACCAGTACCACACATAACCGACTCCTTCATGTTAATCCGTCCCTTAAAACAATCTAGAAAACACACTAGACAAAACAGCACAAAAGCAGAGTAACACATCTTGATTTTACCCCTGAATATAAAAAGGAAAATTCCCTACTAAACATGCTCCACCCTCCCTCATCAAACCTTAGAAAAAATATCAAACTGCACCATAAATAACACATCTTGTCCTCATCAATCACGTTCCAAATAAGTCGCCTTTCTTTCTCTATTGATTCTCTCCCTCAACGTAACTCAAAAGGAAATAACGAGGCAATAACACAATAAACAACACATCTTTCCTTTTCTCCCATTAACCCCATCGTGGCAAATTCTGAGTAGGAAATAATGTGGAGAAAAAAAAAAGTGACAATAAGAAGTGTGAGACGAGTGCAGCCACTAATATCAAGAGCAGGTGTGGTGTGGGGGAGAAGAAACTACTACTATACATTTCAGCGGTGGACAAACGGTGTTTTTTGCAGATATCTCCTAAACGAATCGTTGGATGAGTATGATATTTCAACACACTACCTTGAACATCCGTTCGTAATTTATGGTTAACATACCACAGTGCTATATGTGTTATGTGAGGAGTTTACTCGTGAAAAATAACACAAAGCCGACGAGTCATGTTGACGTATTCCAATGAAAGTGTGGTCCCCCCACACACCCACCCAAACCATTCCTAACCACTACTACGTCTCCCACGTCTTGGAAGTTCTCTCCCTAGCTCCTCGCCTCCCTCACTCCTGTGTCCCTCCCTACTTCTCCCACCACTGTATTTATACATTATAATGTTCTGTAAGTGTGTATGTATAGATATGATTATTAACGAGTGTGGTACAATTTCATGAAGGCAAGAAGTGGTTCACGTTGATAATTACTGTACAACAGCACGTTTACGTGTAGTATAGAAGAGCCATGTTTGCAGTCGTTATGGTCAACCATGT
>NC_059291.1:29383727-29431227 GCF_017591435.1 Portunus trituberculatus
CTCCCGCCCTTCCATCTACAAGTGGACGCGAGTGGAGTTGGAGTGGGTGCTGTCCTCCTACAAGCGGACCCCACAAGCGGCATCCTCCATCCTATCGCCTATCGCTCCGCCAAGCTGAAGAAGCATCAACTCAACTACTCCACCATCGAGAAGGAGGCTCTAGCACTCGTCCTAGCACTCCAACGTTTTGAGTGCTACCGTCATCCTGGCCCTCAAACTACGAAGGTCTTCACCAATCACAACCCTTTGGCCTTCCTTCACGCCATGAAGAACCGGAACCAACGCATACGTAGGTGGGCAACTCAACCCTTCAACTTGAAGTCCACCATATCAAGGGGTGGACAACATCATCGCCGACGCCTTATCAAGATCTCCCGTCTCACCTCCTTCATGAGCCCATTACGGAGGTCTTAGGGGGGGAGGAAATGTTACAGCCCGCCCGTAACATACTCCACTACCATCACCTCTGCTACCTCGTTCGTCCCCTCCACCTCCCCTCCACGTCACCGTCTCATGAAGCCCCGCTCCTGTCCCGAAGTAGGATTCGCGCGGCCCCATTCGACTCAAGTGGAAGTGTTAAGCGAGCTCCCTGATTTTTGGAAGGCAGTCGAGGTCAAGGCCTCAACCAGTGAACACACCGCCTCTTGGAATACCGTGGGATCCACATGACCCAGCACTTCACCACTGCGCCACCTCATAAGTAGGATCCACATGACCCAGCACTTCACCACTGCGACACCTCATAAGTATCACTTCCCCTCATCCCATTTTTCCACATTGCCTCCATATAGGATTAGTATTAGTTAGGTATTGTTAAGTTGGGTTCTTTAGGGTTATATTTATTTGTTATATCCATCTGTGTATGTCGGTTTCATGTGTTTTGTTATTGGGTTATTAAATAGCTTCTTAAGTGCCCTTTTGCATATCCTCACCAGTTGAACCTGCAGTGTTTTTTTTAATGTTATTGTTCACCGGCTGCCCTGTTAGTACTTATTATGGGGCCTAGAAAATTAATTAGTAAGACCCAAATCTCAGTTATTTGTGCCTTTTTGAGGAAGAATAAGGCAAATCAAGAAATTGCCGCGAACACTGGCATAGCTCTTAGAACTGTTAAACGTTGGACCAAAATACACTGGCATAGCTCTCAGAACTGTTAAACGTTGGACCAAAATACACTGGCATAGCTCTCAGAACTGTTAAACGTTGGACCAAAATTTATCGTGAGGGAGGAAGCAAAAGCGCAGTGTGATCCAGAAAATTCTGAACATATTCAAAGACAGCTTAAGGCCAACCCTTGTATACACAGCCAGGAACCCTGCTTTAGTGGCTATAGTGAGTGAAAGGGCTGTGCGAAGACATGTGAAACTTGGGATACCGAAGTAGCTGCGCAGTTTCAAGACCTTATTTTACACATGCTCACCTAACCAATAGACTTGCTATAAAACACACACAGTAAAACACCCACATTCTTTGATGGTAAGGGGCTGTTTTTCCTATTATGGTCTTCGAAAATTACTGTTTTTGCCAAGAATGTTCGTATGAACCAATAACTACTTTTAGCTAATTCTGGATGAGTTAGATGAGTGTATGGAAAAGTGCAATGTAGGTATGGTTTTGTGTTTCTTTTTGTATTATGGCAGCAACGCACAGTACAACTATTGGGCATTATAAAGAAAATAAAAATTGGTCTCAAGATGGCCGGGTCAGATTATGGCTTGATGCACAGTTGCTTGGGCGCGTGTGACGCGGGCAGAGGTCAGGGTCTGACTGGCTCCTGGGCCCCTGCATCACACCGACCTGGGGCCCACATCAGTCACAGACACGTGACCGTGGATGCGCGGATGGAAGACCTTGTATATCTGAACCGTGCATACAACTCCACATCGTCTAGTACTGTAAGGGGTCGGTGTAGCGGGGTAGCTTTTGCGGTCAGCACTGAGTCCGTGATAGTGTTACACTCTTCTTATTACTGAATAGGTACATCGTATAGTGTTATCTTGTTGAGTTGTCCTTTGGTGAATAAGTAGATTATATTCCTTTTCTTCGTTTATTATAAAATAAATGTTCTTCACAAATAACAAAGTTCGGCACCGTACAATCACACAACACACTCACGCTGCTGTCTCTCTCTCCGTGACTGTTACGTCACGGAGGAGTCACGTCTTAATGGTTTAAGCGCCGGTACAGATTTATGAAAATGGAAGATCGTAGGACGGTGAGACTGAAAGCATGACGTCACACATGTAACTGACCAATAGAAATGTACTCCACGTGGAGTCGCACTTGGATGTGACCAATGGGATGCGTTATTTAACAAGCTGACGGGTGCACACCCTTATCATGCTGTTTGGGTTACGGTAAGGTTTTACGACATGTTTGCGATCTTACCAACGTTAATGGAACCGTCATGTTCAAGCTTTTCTCCCTTCTCACTTCTACCTATTTCCTATTTTATACTGCTAGTTCCTATATTTGAAATAGGTCTATTACAGTACTATAACAAATCGCAAAGGTATATGTACTTTTTCATTTATCTATTTTCATTTATCTATTTATTTATTTTTTTTTCTTATTAATTTTGTTCTTGTTTGCAGTTTCTTGTTGTCCCAGTCCAAACATAAATACATACATACATACATACATACATACATGCATGCATGCATGCATACGCGTTTCTTCTACATGTATATACTAAAGGTAGAGAGAGAGAGAGAGAGACGGAGACGTGCTTGCACTCACGATCCCTTTCCCTTTAACTCCTGATCCTAAACGTCATTTTGTTCATACGAAGAAAAATGGACAGGAAAAATGGTGCCGCTGCATATTTTGCCATCTATACGCGAACACTCCGAATCTCTCTCTCTCTCTCTCTCTCTCTCTCTCTCTCTCTCTCTCTCTCTCTCTCTCTCTCTCTCTCTCTCTCATACACAACACCGCGTAGTGTAGTGGTTAGCACGCTCGACTAACAATCGAGAGGGTCCGGTTTTGAGTCCCGTAGGCGGCGAGGCAAATGGGCAAGCCTCTTAATGTGTAGCCCCTG
The DNA here is from genome assembly GCF_017591435.1 of Portunus trituberculatus. Taxonomy (NCBI): domain Eukaryota; kingdom Metazoa; phylum Arthropoda; class Malacostraca; order Decapoda; family Portunidae; genus Portunus; species Portunus trituberculatus. The sequence goes on from NC_059291.1 coordinate 29,386,768, forward strand.
TTCACCTAGTAGTAAATAGGTACGGGATGTAACTCGAGGGGTTGTGGCCTCGCTTTCCCCGGTGTGTAGAGTGTGTTCTGGTCTCAGTCCTACCCGAAGATCGGTCTATGAGCTCTGAGCTCGCTCCGTAATGGGGAAGAATGGCTGGGTGACCAGGAGACGACCGTGGTGAATTACACTTAAAGCCTTATAACACTGATACAGACTCGCCATGCGGCGCTGCAATAGTATTACAATAAGTAGTAATTGTCCAGTTCATTGCAATGAGTTATATACTCGTGTATGCAACTACATGGTGGAAATGATGCAGTGTATTATTAGTATTAAGCCTTTGCTAAAGCGAATATGAAATCACCCTTTGCTAAATGCAAATATGAAAGGAGGAAGTAAGTTACAGCAATCATTGTTTCAGCATATAGGAAAAAAAACAACAGTAAATTGATGCATAAAACAGTTTTCACTTGAATGCCACAGGAAAGAGCTGCAACCCTAATAGAGAAATTGATATACAGATAGACAGGTAAAGAGATAGACACAAAGATAAATAAAAAGACATGTATTTTGCAGCCATCCGTATGTATAAAGACAAATATCATATGAATGATTAATTTTCCGAACGTTAGCCTGAAATCCGGCCCTGGAATTTGGGATCTTTGTGACTCTTCATGTCATGATAAATGTATTTATTTTACACATTTCTCTGAAGCTTACACTTTCTTTTTAAAATAAAGGCTATATGAATTTGAGACAGTTTATTGACGGGACATGAAGTGGAGCAAGCAGTGTAAGCACAGGGACACTGGCGCACGAGCCTCTTGGCCTGGCTGTGCCGATCTTTATGTGAGGGAAAGTGGTAAAAGTCCTTGCATGTATTTGTTTCTGGACCTCCACTACATACGAGGGTAAATGAACGAGATACAAGCTGTTGTCTCGTGTGCCTTTCCATTCGGTGCTGTATGGCGCGGAACGGGCAGCAGCTGTTACGAGACTCAGTGGTGTTAGCCATAGCCAAGTCGTCTCGGGTTACTGAGATGCGAGTGTTTCCAGCGCTGTGATGCACCGCTCCTTGGAGACCAACAGGGATCCAGAGGCGAGGCGTGCACTGCGGAACTACTAGTTTATACATATATTTTGTTTTTCCGTACATAAATCCTCATTCACTGTCCTGGAGGAGCTGGGGACGGGGATACGGGTCGGTAGGGTAGAGGGGGTTGGGATCTGGAATACGCCCTCACAAAAATCAGAGTAATGTCTCAAAGGTATATGTACATTTAGTTACCACTTCTACAAAAGCTGTTACACCTTACGCACTTTTGAGTTTGTCTGCTCTGATCTTATAAGAACAGTTATCTAAGTGACACTCCTGTATATGTGAACAACCTCACTGATTGTACATGTAACCAAGCAAGCATGTCGTCTCCTGTTTTATATGCTGCATGCAGGGAAGTACTCCAGCTGGTCGTGTGTGTGTGTGTGTGTGTGTGTGTGTGTGTGTGTGTGTGTGTGTGTGTGTGTGTGTGTGTGTGTGTGTAATTCACTTCGGTCGCTTAATGATCACCCAGCCAGTCTTCCCCATTACGGAGCGAGCTCAGAGCTCATAGACCGATCTTCGGGTAGGACTGAGACCACGACACACTCCACACACCGGGAAAGCGAGGCCACAACCCTTCGAGTTACATCCCGTACCTATTTACTGCTAGGTGAACAGGGGTCACACATAAGAGGCTTGCCCATTTGCCTCGCCGCCCCGGGACTCGAACCCGGCCCTCTCGTTTGTGAGTCGAGCGTGCTAACCACTACACTACGCGGTGTGTGTGTGTGTTTCACTGTTTGATGTGTGTGTGTGTGTGTGTGTGTGTGTGTGTGTGTGTGTGTGTGTGTGTGTGTGTGTGTGTGTGTGTGTGTGTGTGTGTGTGTGTGTGTGTGTGTGTGTGTGTGTGCTTATGCTTGTGTGTGTGCGTGTTTGTTATTGCACAACGACAACGAGTGGTCTCATCTCCTGCCTCACCTTTTCCACACCCCCTTCCCAACACTACACCTCTGTCGCATTCAAACTGTTCTCATAAAGTCCACCGAAGCCATAAAACTGCACGTGTTAAACAAATGTGAAATCGGTGCCCTATGACCCCATTCTTGCTCGTCAATAAATCAACAACGTATTCTGATTGGAAATTGCTTCTCTCTCTCTCTCTCTCTCTCTCTCTCTCTCTCTCTCTCTCTCTCTCTCTCTCTCTCTCTCTCTCTCTCTCTCTCTCTCTCTCTCTCTCTCTCTCTCTCTCTCTCTCTCTCTCTCTCTCTCTCTCTCTCTCTCTCTCTCTCTCTCTCTCTCTCTCTCTCTCTCTCTCTCTCTCTCTCTCTCTCTCTCTCTCTCTCTCTCTCTCTCTCTCTCTCTCTCTCTCTCTCTCTCTCTCTCTCTCTCTCTCTCTCTCTCTCTCTCTTTCACCCCATTACTTCCGTCCTTATTCCTCCACCGGCTCTTCCCAGATGATGTCAAGGTCAGAGACTCAGGAAGAGGAACCAGGAATGAAAATAAGATTGGTGAAAGGAAGAATATTAGACTGGTGAGGGGGAAAAAAAGATGGGATGAGAAATAGTCATAAATGAAACCTCTTAACTGGTAGTGCATGGTATTACGACACTTCCTGCTTCATTGTGTAATTTCATAACCACAGGTGCCGAAAGATTTAAACTCTATCATCAATCATTTTCTTCGTTGTTATCAGAACTCAGGGAACTGTTTAATGTTTGTCTACTGTGCTTAAAGTTTTCCCCAAACGTTAAGTCCTCTGATCTACTTGCAATGTTCTTTTTAGAGCATGGCAATTGACTCCTTGCCACATCAGATGACTTAATACTGAAGGGAAAAATTATAAGAATAACTTGTGAGTTGCTTATGTCACTTGATCAATAATTATGACAATTTCCTCCGAAATTTTATGCTTAAACAGTCATAGCACCATAATAAGCTTGAAGGTTATACCACAGTATTTAGTGTATACACGATAACAAACTATAAATCACAAATAGATACAAAAAAAATCGGAGCATAGGAGTACAGTACTTACAATAAACATTAGAACCACCACTGTTTTGGTAGGGTTGGCATACCTATCCGTGGCTTCGTAACGTTCGAACTACTCAGCGACTGTTTTCTAACTCCGATCCCAAAACACATCATACACTGCCAAGTAATTTACGACGTTACCTTCGTTGTCATGATCATAGCAGCTACTATGTACTCGTAGACGTCACAGACAGCACGCAAGGATTAAAGTGTTATAGATATTAATCATTAGCGTCGTATTCACCTGAAAGCAGAGCTACCAACGTTCATTAATTAGGTCGGCCGCTACTTTTAATTAACATGCTGTAGTGAACGTTACTTATGTTTTCAAAATGTCTTTATGATTCCAGAGATAGTTTACTAAGGACTTTGCATCATCAATGGGAAAAGGACTCTAAGTAAAACAACCTGTGACCCTCCAAGAATACTCCTGACAAGACAACAATCCATTTAAGAATCCGACCCTTTGCAGGAGTTACAGGAGAAAAAAAAAAATCGACAGTTAACATGGTGGTAGGAAGTAAATGGTGGTTATATATACACACATGTCTGTTGGTTAGCGGCGCACCTCCCGTTTGATTGCGCATTAATTAAACTAGCTCTGACTGGCAGGTGAAGTGAAAGGCGTCGCGATCGTCATTTGTCTTACACGGATGGCGGCGGCAGAGGCGGAGGCGGCGTTTAAAATGCTTCATCGGGCTCAGATTCAATTAATTTGCTCGAAGATGGCTGATATGATGATAGGTCTTGAGACAGAGAGAACAATGCAGGCAGAGCATCTACAGCTTTTCACTACAAATCAAGAAAAATAGAGTTACAGGATGATGTAGTATTTCTATGCACTAAGACATACGAGTAGAAAATACTAGAAATAATTACCAAACCTGTAATATTACATCTTTCCAGACAGAACTGAATGAGGAGCAAAATAGAGTTAACGATAGAGTAGCGGTTTTGTTTTGTTTCGTTTTAGTTATTAATACGAGTGTATGAGAAAATAAACAGAATTAGGAAGATACGCAGCAATTTTCTCTCCGTAGTTAGAAGAGAGAACAATACAACAGTGACATTCCAAACCTAACCTAATATGCGTTTCAGGGCCCGGGTAACACTGTTTTTCACAAATATCTCCTAAACAAACAGTTGAACTAGTATGGCATCTTGGCACAGTTTGTTTCACATCCCGAACTAATTTCTGACAACATGGCATTGCTAAATGTTAAAGATCTAAGCGTTTACTCTTAATAATAAAGGCGAAGCCCGGCAGAGGCGACTGCATATCGGGACGAGGGAAGCATGACGTAGCTGTGAGGTCTACCCCACTTACCTATTCAAATTGACAAACAGCCGACCGTGGGTCCTCTCCTTCGTATAAAGTTTAATAAGCCTCAGCATAAATCCAGTCCTGTAACCATTTCGACAACAATGCATCTTTGTCATTCCTGTCGCTGCTGAAGTCTCTGTGACATGTTAATGGTTCACTTGTCTGGTCATGTCGTCAACTCACTCCCAAGGAGCTGGTTCGTTTTCTATTCGAGTCAGTGTGATTTATACTATGCTTTATGAGACATGCATATATTTTAGCCTTTTCTCCACTATATAAAAGTATCATGTTTATGTCTTTAATTTACATGCTTATTGCATGCAGAGAGAGAGAGAGAGAGAGAGAGAGAGAGAGAGAGAGAGAGAGTAATAAAAAGGGAGGGAGGGAGGGGGGAATGCAGCATTGGAGGTGGTTTGTTGGTGGGGTAGACGTCACAGCTACGTCATGCTTCCCTCCTCCCGATGTGTTGTCGCCTCTGCCAGGCTTCGCCTTTATTATTAAGAGTAAACGCTTTCATCTTTAACATTTTAGCAATGCCCTATGTTGTCAGAAATTAGGTCGGGGTGTGAAACAAACTGTGCCAAGATGCCATACTAGTCCAACTGTTTGTTTAGGAGATATTTGCGAAAAACAGTGTTACCCGAGCCCTGAAACGCATAGTAATACCCATAAATACACAAAGGATAAAAACAAACCATGGAACATTAGCAAAAAAAGAATCGCCATTTACTTACGTTCCTCGTGAGTTCCCTGCTCGCCAACTGATAAGACAAGCAAGTTTCCCTTTCTCCTACTTGCTCCACCTCCGCTGCTGCTCTCCACCACACGCATGGAACACTCACCCTTCACCAGAATGTCGGAAATATCACGTCACTTTACATTAACCCTACACACGCCACTTTAGCTTACAAAATTCAAGCCGGCACTCATTCACGTCCACTTAGCTGGCATTATGAGACATGACTACGTCACTACACTTCCTGTGGACCACTGACCAATGAGGCGGCGTCCAGTACCTCTCCTGCCACTAAGAAACAATCACAAGCCAGGAACGATGAGATATACACTGTCTCACTCTCCGTGCTCTCTAGCATGGCATTGAGATCGTGCTTAGTGTCTGCTTTGAAGCATAATAAGAAATAGATATGCATGTAAGAAACAGTAATTCAGAGTAAAGCAAGGTAAGAAGGTAGGAGAATTTATTGCGTCATTAAGAAATGTTGTGCAAAGAATATTCTAGCCTATATTTCATTCGTACCATAATTATTCATATGATTAGGCCATTGACGGATGTTTTTTGTTTTGTATTTCTGTGTCATATTCATTGAAATTATTCATAAAACAGAGATTACAATGAGGAAATCCTAATTTATTTTGCATTCATAACGGAATAGCTAAACACACAGCAATTTGTACCGGGCCATCATGGGTTGTAACGATGGAGGTAACTCACTCATACGGATAATATATATACACGCTTCTTATAAGGCAGAGACTCTTAGCCTTTCCTTCATCATTAACCCCATCGACTTGATGTACCTCTACACTTATCCTCTTATTTCGACACAAGAAAAATAAATAAGTAAAAGACAACCATTCCTCTCTCTCTCTCTCTCTCTCTCTCTCTCTCTCTCTCTCTCTCTCTCTCTCTCGTGCAGAAAACGCTCTCGGCTAGCAACGACACTGGCAACTCCACAGCCACGAAGGTCAAAACGACCATGAGAGAACCAAGTGCCAGCGGGGAGGAGAGGAGGTTGGCGTGCGGTCTGAATCAAGGGTATATAGAAGGCTTTTGAGAGCTTTGAAATTAGTGCCTTGGAGGACAAAAAGTGGGGTTGCGAGAGAAGGCAGCTTAATGATTGATTGAGATGGTTCTGTTGCAGGATACGTTCGCCAGCACACCTTTGCAGAAGTGAAGATAATTGACTTCGTTGAATGGGTTCTTTTGGTCGTTAGCTTTATGTAGGTACACACACACACACAAGAGAGAGAGAGAGAGAGAGAGAGAGAGAGAAACGAAAACAAATACGCACTTTACCCAGCTACATATTTTCTCTCGTAACTATGAAATTCCCTTAAAGCACTTAAAGAGAAAGAGAGTATGAATAGACATCAAGCCTTCTTTTATTCAGTCTAATCTCATAAAGCGTCACTGAAATTATGAAAGTTAGTCTTCAATAATACCGACAAATTGTTATTCCATGAAACCAAGCCAGTCGTGAACGAGACGACCAGCGCTGCCAAACGTACATACGAAACAACATGTTTAGTATATTCACTCGTAAACATCTCCGGCATTAGCCGCATTACACTCCGTTATCCAAACTCCACACACACACACACACACACACACACACACGGTCCGGTAGCTCAGTGGTTAGAGCGCTGGCTTCACAAGCCAGATGACCGGGGTTCGATTCCCCGGCCGGGTGGAGATATTTGGGTGTGTCTCCTTTCACGTGTAACCCCTGTTCACCTAGCAGTGAGTAGGTACGGGATGTAAATCGAGGAGTTGTGACCTTGTTGTCCCGGTGTGTGGTGTGTGCCTGGTCTCAGACCTATCCCAAGATCGGAAATAATGAGCTCTGAGCTCGTTCCGTAGGGTAACGTCTGGCTGTCTCGTCAGAGACTGCAGCAGATCAAACAGTGAATTACACACACACAGAGAGAGAGAGAGTGTAGTCAACAAATATAATCTTCACGAGAACAAGTCAGAATAGATATGAAAAAAACTATAACATGACGGAGAGTCTTCAAGTAATGAGTTTAATAATACTATGATACGCGCCTTAGCTGTCCTCTACATTTCAGCTCAATTGTTAACGACAGTCAAGTGTAGCTTTACTGATGTACATTATTATTATTATTATTATTATTATTATTATTATTATTATCATTATTATTATCATCATTACTATTATCATTACTATTAAACCTTTCTTTCCTAGCTTACAATCATAAAAAAATTTTGCGGATTTAAATACTCTTCATTTTCGTTGTCTACTTGATTTTCGAGTGAAGCTTTCTTGGAATACTATTTAAGAAGCACTGGAAAATTATCACAGTGGTGCTAGTTATTCTCAACTCGGCTACTTTCCATCCTTCATAGTCTCTCTAGGTCACTCCAGCACTGTCGTTTACCTGTCAAGTGTACGAGTATATCGTTCTGACAATTTCTTCCAGCATCCTGATTTTCTGGTTTTTATGTTACATAGTTTGCGTTATCTTTACTGATCCTCTTAGTTTATATAAGAAGTAGTTTATTGCTAACAGGATCATAACAGGTCAACTACTCGTACTTTGCTCTCCATCTGTTAGTGTATAAAGGAGCCATGGAGAAGTTTGTGATATGTTCGTTCATGCTCTGATCAGATTACTTCACAGTGATGACAGTGGTGTGGGTAGAGAAGGAGGTGGAGGAGAAAATGAAAAGACACACACACACACACACACACACACACATTCTCTCCCTCTCTCTCTCTCTCTCTCTCTCTCTCTCTCTCTCTCTCTCTCTCTCATTTTTTCACCAACCATGCAATCATCTGATGAACAAACGTAACATTTAAACATTTCATTTCCTCACGCCGTGCACTGGAGACAAATTGATCTGAAGAGAGTGGGAGAGTCACAAAAATGCGGGGCAAACAAAAATACGCCTATTGTTTTACTTTAAAAGTGGGAGATGCGTTGAAAAATAGATAATTAAAAGCACAAAAGTTAGGCACGAAATCGGTGCTCTGATCACTATACATACGGCACTACATTTTCGCAGTAAAAACCTACATAACACTGTATTGCCCTATGTGTGTGTGTGTGTGTGTGTGTGTGTGTGTGTGTGTGTGTGTGTGTGTGTGTGTGTGTGTGTGTGTGTGTGTGTGTGTGTGTGTCTACATACTCGTACAGGCACATAACCCACCTCACAACTAACCTTAAGTCTATCTAATCTGCTCTTTTCCGCCTCCTCCCTTCCCGTCGATCAGAAACGAGCCATAAAGCTATATAATTACTGTCCTTCATTCCTCATTCCTTCCTTCTATTGCTGCTACCACTCTCCTACAGTCCTCTTGCTCCCTATTCCTCCTTCCTTCATCCTTTTCCTCCTCCATTCCTCGTTTTCTCTTCCTTTTCCTGCTACTACTAGTACTATTGCAACAACAATCCACTTCTCTTTCCCATCCATTCCTCCTTTCTTCTTCCCCCTTCTCCATTCCTCATTTCCTCGTCATTCTTCTTCTCCTCCTACTACAATCTACGCTTCTAAGTCTGTGAAATACCTTGAAATTGCCGGAACACTGTAAATTGACGAAAACGTTGACGATGGGACGCTGGGAGGCGAGAGAAAGGTATCATCTGTCCTGGTGGCGGCACTCTGAACGGGTCTGCACCATATTTACTTAAACCCATGTGAGGCATGTTGGGGACTGTTTATATATTCAGTTGTCTAAACCAGGTTTTACTTTATGTCTGAGACTGGAAATAGCCAGAAGTCTGTGCACATATTGAGGTACAGGCAGGTACAGAGGGAGGGAGGGGAGTCCATCTCGGCATGCATATTTACGATAGCTTAACTTCATTTTGAAAATCACGTGAGGAAAGAAGACGTAGAGACTGGAATGCACTACATTTTCTGACTTGCCGTATCTTTTAACTAATGCACAAAATACAAAAAGTTTACCGAACCGAGTAACAACAACGAAATAAATATCCAAGGAAAACTCGTATCATACGAACGGAGGCACAAAAACATTATAATGTCGAGAATCAAAACGCACCCAGAGTAGATTTTATTACATTTTCAGAGTATATAAATATGTACTTTCCCGAGAAGTAAAGAAAATACGAATTTGTCGTCGTATAAAGAAACTAGATTTTTGTTTTATTCACTTACATACATTAAAATTGAAAATACGCATTGTTAGACTAGATCTTATTCGATATTGTCACTTAGTAAGTATTTCTCATATTTTTAAGTCTTGAAATGAATACCAAAACAATCCTCAGCCTATGGATAAAAATTCATTAAAATGTAGATAAAATGACGAAACGGTTATTTCTTCGATCAATAAACCACAGCTAGTCTGGATTTTGTTACTCATTATAATTTGTTAAAGGTTTTCATTGAAATATTATGAATCAAAACAATGCTAACTCCTCCAATGAAAAGAAGCAAATGATAATGATAGGCAGTTCTTTTTTTTTTTTTTTTTTTAGTCTGTTGAGTACCTTCCCCACTTCTTCTCTCCCTCTCCGACTTCTCCTTTCTCTTCCTCACGTTCTCCTTTTTTTCTTCCCACACTTTAGTAAACACCATTTAACACCTAAGAATGGAAAATTAGGCTAAACAAGTAAATAAGTAAGCTAAATAAGTAAGGATACTTGAGATTCTTACGTTAATAGCTGTAGATCGAAGCCTGGCTTAGCGTCGCTTGACGGAGCTGCCTCGGCCATCACCAAGGATACGCTGATCACTGATGTGTGTGTGTGTGTGTGTGTGTGTGTGTGTCTCACCTTCGTGTGGCCTGTTACTACCAATGACTATAAATCGTGTTAATGCATGCTGTGCTAACCCTGGCCACCACACCCAGAGAAATGTGCCTGTATAGCGTTAGGAATATGGGATGTATTGAATGTGTTAAACGAGAAGAGAATTTTTCCTAGTGATCTGTGGAGGAGGCAGAGGACACTGTGCCGCTCACAAAACACTCACACCATGGCATTGTCGTACGGTAGTAACTGTTCCTGTGGCCATGGGGCAGAAATGAACCATCTAACAAGTCTTTACTAAGCAAGTTTGATATATTTTACGTCGATAACAAAAACGGACGTAAAACATATAAACACACGGTTGTCAAGTAGCATGGGAACTAACTAACTAACACCTCACCAAGAAGCTAATTGTACACTATAAGAAAACGTCACGGAAGGATGATTGAGTGGGCGAGGTACCTATCATGACGACACCTATTCTCGCTACCACTGCCTCTCAATTCAGCTATTTCTATCCTAGAGTCATTCTTATTATTTCTTTCTCTATTAACATATGACACCAAAACATTTAAGAAACAAGCAAAAGTACAAGATTCAAGGAAAATGTAAATTGTAACAAATATTTCCGCACTCTCTCTCTCTCTCTCTCTCTCTCTCTCTCTCTCTCTCTCTCTCTCTGCAGTCACATTTTCTTATAATCTCATAATATGCATAATCATAGGTGAATAATTTACTGGCCTGTGTGGGGCTGCAGTAAGCTGAGTAACTTAAAGTAATTGCGTCACTAAATATTCCATTTGCATTTGCAAGAAAACCAGAATGACTGCGGAATTATTTACAGTTAAAAAAGAACAACCTAAAGTGTTGAATTTACTTTATTTTCTCTATAACTTTACACACACACACACACACACACCCGGTAGCTCAGTGGTTAGAGCGCTGGCTTCACAAGTCAGAGGACCGGGGTTCGATTCCCCGGCCGGGTGGAGATATTTGGGTGTGTCTCCTTTCACGTGTAGCCCCTGTTCACCTAGCAGTGAGTAGGTACGGGATGTAAATCGAGGAGTTGTGACCTTGTTGTCCCAGTGTGTGGTGTGTGCCTGGTCTCAGGCCTATCCGAAGATCGGAAATAATGAGCTCTGAGCTCGTTCCGTAGGGTAACGTCTGGCTGTCTCGTCAAAGACTGCAGCAGATCAAACAGTGAAACACACACACACACACACACTGGTTGGTTTTCATCTAGAGTTTGGATTATTCTCTTAATAAGGCTGAATGAATAATTGATTTACGTAGTGCCCCGCAGGAACGAGATCACATAAAGCTGTTATTAATTATGACCTTGGAGAAAAATCATAAAAAATAATTATTAAATCTCAACGAACATCCAAAGCCAACAAAAATCAATGCATCCAATGAATAATGATGACTAAATCATAATCAGCATTCTTCTTCAGCGAATATTATTTTCAGATGAGAATAAACTAATGGAGAAATTATTACTTTTTTTCCCGTTCCACCCCATGCAACATAATGGAGTGTTATTCTTCAGGCAGTCTTGGTGATCGTTATGCAGTGAGATTGAGTAAATGCCCTTGGAATGTTAATAACACCATGCCATCTCCTTTCATCTTATTAATCACCATTCATCTTAACAAAAATTAAACTGTAGCTACAGAAAGGATAAAACCAATTGATCATTTCTTATTCTATCAACGGTGCCTTATGAATTATTTAAAATTATCCCCTAAGCATCCAGACGACCATTTCTTTGAGCTTGTGGAGTAGTCATAGGAATTAATGGTTCTTTATAAATATCAGATTACATCACTGCGCTCCTCCACTCTAACATCCCCGCCTTTCCTCGCTTCACGCATATAGGCAGAGAGCGTTTCGTCTATTGAAACTCGACATTATGCTGCCATCCCTTAACATTATTCCTAATGTATATGTCTCAGCCACCGGTGGTCTCCCTGTGCAGAGGAAGGTCGCGAGGTCAAGGATGAGTGGAAGGCCGTACATGTGGTGAGGCCAAGACACATATTTCAGGTAAGTGGGGATCGATCACGGATAAGATGGCTGTTGGTGGCGTGACGACAAACACTCTCCGCTGCCCATCAGGCCTCAGCGACCGTCAAGCGTCTCCCTGGAAGCATGGTCCTGGACCGTGCCTGGAAGGATCCCGAGTGACGCTAGATTCAGGGTCACGGAACAGCCGTGCGTGCCTTCCCTGAATATCACGACTGCCCCTGTCGCCGTCACGCACCACCCCTAGTATTTGCCTCCACATCACAATGATTTTTCTCCTCTTTCCCTTTCCTGTCCCCCGCTCCCAACACACACACACACACACACACACACACACACACACACACACACACACACAACACACACACAGCTGCACTCCCCAACCCCGAGCGCCGTTCAGTCTCATCACCCGCCACCGGCATGACCACTTACAGTTATTTCCCTCGACTCTTTTATTTCCTCCCGTGTGAACTAACAGTTGTAGCGAGACTCCCTTGACGACACGTTGGAGTGAGCGGCAGGAGGAGACAGTTCCTCGAAGGGCGCAACACACTAGTGATTGGAGGTGCGATCAATGAGGGCAGCCAGGTTCCTTGCTCGGTTTGCTGGACAACGTGACTCAAACGGCGTCTTATCTCACTTCCTCACTCTCTCCCTCCCTGCCTCTTATCACATCCCTCCCCTCCTCTTCCTCCCTCTCTCCTTCCCTGCCTCTTATCACATCCCTCCCCTCCTCTCCCTCCCTCTCTGCCTCTCATGCATGTCTCGCCACCTGCTGGACAGCCGCAGGAATACAAAAACTGGGCGCCACAACTTCTCCCTCTTGCCTCTTACATTATCTTTACCTTGCATTTCAAAACACTTAGTTCTCTCATCTTGTAAGGCCTGTCTCTTTAAAGAATATTGCTTTCCTCAGTACTAACTGGTTCACGTAATTCCCTGGAAAGTCTAAACCACACATGGCTCCTATTGTGACCTATATATGTAAATGGACAGCGTCGTTACTTCCTCACTCACTTCACTGTTAGATGTTACATAAATCCCTCTTATATATAGTATCATTTGATATACTGTATGGCCCTCCATAATATCTGAAAAGCACAATTAGTCTTTTGAGCACTCGAAGGGGACGGTGAAGGAGAGGTCAGCTGATTTTTCGTCCATCATGAAGTGGCTTGCAATCACCCACGTGTCGCGCTGATATCCCGCCGCTCATCACCACATCGGGCAAGCACACAACAATACCTTAGAGAGACAGGAAAGGCGGGAGAGTGGACCCATAAAAGTACGATGCTTCTCGGTTTCTGATCTGATTACGTGACCTTACTAACACTCGTACTAGAGGTGACAATTAGTACCTTAGCTTCACACGAGTCAGTATTGTACAGGTAGGAAATTGTAACTAATACCTTCTTGAACTTTGAGTGTGGATTGGGTACTTGTTTTGCGTTCCTCATTTACACTGCACCGGAAAATTAATTAACACTTTTTTTCCGTGATGTGTTGGTTAAAAATACGTATAAGTCGTGTTCCTGCTAATTTGCTGTTCTATGAATGAACAATAAATTCAGTCTGTTTCCTGCCACTAGGAAGTGCCATGGAAAAAATGCTCTAAAACGTCCAATAATTTAATATATGAGAGAGAGAGAGAGAGAGAGAGAGAGAGAGAGAGAGAGAGAGAGAGAGAGAGAGAGAGAGAGAGAGAGAGAGAGAGAGAGACGGACAGGCAAGCAGGCAGACAGATACAGACAAACAAACACTGACAGGAGCAGACAGTGAAAGAGAGACAGAACAGAAAGACAGACAGACAGACATACACAAAGACATTGCTAAAGGCACAGACAGGGGTAGACAAACAAACAGAGACAGAGAGACAGAGACAGAACAGACAGACAGATAGACAAATAGACAGACAGACATTTCCCACCACAAGATCCACAAATTCACGCCTGTAGCTGTTACATGAACCGGACCAAAGAGGATCAGGAACCACAAGAAGTCGCAAGCCTCGATCTTTTATCTGTGAGGTGCTCGAACTCAATAGCTATCCCCTTGCTACACCAGGCACGATCTCTACTTGGGCTTCTTCATCCTCTGCAAAGGTCAGATTAGCTTAAGTGATCTGCCTCCCACACATCCTTCATCCAGGTAGCAACGTCTTCTGCACCACGGGATTATAAAGGCTAATCCTTTCGTGATGACCGAGAGACGCAAGGTTTTTATTAATGCTCGGGTCAGTGCTGAGCTGTGAGGTTGTGAAAATGTAAAAAAAAAATCAAAGAAAAATGGAAAACGATTACCTCTCAGACAACAGAATATTATTTGATAGATGTAAGTAAATAGTGCTATGTGTAGATTCTATTCTCAGTTGCATGTATCATCCAGTATTGCCTCTTTTGAAATATCTGGTCATCGCAGTAAGCCAAGTCAGTCGTCTGTTCTCCGAAGTATTCATACAATGTCTTCCTACTTTTTGTAAGGAACCTAATATCTACTTACATTTCTAGTGAGCTTTCATGGGATATTACAAAGCCAATAACTCATGTTTGTATAACTCCCAGTAACAGAGTGAAAGAAAGAACAAAATAAACTATCGTAGGAGGAGAGAGAGAGAGAGAGAGAGAGAGAGAGAGAGAGAGAGAGAGAGAGAGAGAGAAGAACCAATACAAGTTTGTAAAAGGATCAGGTCGACACACCACCACCAAAGACACCAATATACTGCATCAGGAAACAAAAGGGCAACGCTTCTTGAAAAAAAAAATAAACGAGAGAGAGAGAGAGAGAGAGAGAGAGAGAGAGAGACGTGCTGACTCCCATGCACCCTCTGTCTCTTCCTGGCTAGATTGGTACGACAGGGAAAATATGAGACGGAGAGACAGGAAAAATTGGGGACTCGAAGGTTCATCCCTCAGATCAAACGATAAGCGTCTCTCGAGAAGAAAATATTTACGCCAGAGGGAGGGTGAGGAGCCGCGCGACGGATCTGGCAGGGCTGTGGGGTGGAGCCGACATGCCGAGACAGTGCGGCGGTGACTGTGAAGGAAAGAAAGAGAACGCGAGTGGGAATGAATGAGAAAAGAGACGATAAGGAGGTATACAAAATGTTTGAGTTGGATGTTATAGAAATAATAGATTAAACAGAATAGAACAAAATAGAATGTCGTTGGGAGGAAGGAAAAGAAGAGGAGTGTGAATGAATGAGGAGAGAGAAGGAAAGGATGATATATATTAAAGCTGAATGTAATGAAAAGAGATCAAGAATAAAACAAAACAAAATAAAATAATGTCACATACTGTCGCTGGAAAAGCAAACCTTTTTATTTATAGATAACATTTAGAAAACAAGAACACAAGGAAAGCCGCAAGAAGCTAGTGACCCCATACGTAGCAAACTCTCAATAAAATGTACATTCCTAGATATCTATCTAGTCTTCTCTTAAAGCTGCCTAACCACCTGACAATAACAACGATACTGAATATTTATCTGTAAACTGTTTCTCTCTCGGAGAATTTTTTTTTTTTCTAACTTTGTCGTGTTTAAACCCGTTATTTCTAGTCCTATCCTAATGATTATTAATCCTAAGAATTTCACCTTCCCTTGAAGAAATAGGTAGCGAAACTAGTCGGAAAATAAACTTATCTCCACTCTCGTTCTTCCTGACACCTTTTTCCTCCACTTGTCTAAACTGTCTCATCCTTCCTCCTCCATCCCCATTGTGCCACTTGAACACCTCCATCAGATTTCCTCTCAATACATGGCTCCCTAACAAGTCCAAATTTGAAAGCTTTAATTTCCTTCTGTAAAGGATAATGCATCCCTTGTATCTTTTAATCCTTCTCCCCTACAGTGATTCTCACAACTCTGTGTCCCTCGTGTAAGCGGGGACCAGAACTACACAGGATATAGTGCAGATATTCAGGTCAAGATTTTGATAGTGTATGGACGAGGAGTGACTTGCTTTTATACTATACCGTTGCTTCTCATTTAGTCATGCATTATTTATTTACTCATTTATCTATCACATTTTATTTTGTTTCTTTGCTTGTTTCTTTCTTTCTTTACTTATTTATCTTCATCTAAGAATAATTCTTGTGATGGTTAGAATAAAGTGACACATTGCGATGGGGAGGAAATGCAGGCGTGCCAGCAGGGCTACCTATCACTATCGTAGACACAGTTTATCCAAATGTTGTCAAAACTCGTCACAACAGGAACTAGATTAACAGAAAAGTATTTAACGCAACTTAGTTATCGTGACATAATTAATTGTGCAGACGAATTGTAGGGTTAATAATACAGAACAATTATGAAAAATTATTCTAAAATATAATATATAATTATTTGTGGAGGATAGTGACTAGCAATTTTTATTAATGTATCAAATAAATCTTTGGTGTTGTTTTCGTGTATTTTTTTATTTATCCACTTATATACTAATTTATTTATATATTTATGTATTCATTTATTCGAGTTATTTGTGCATCTCTTTATTACCAATTTTCATTATTCAGCTCTGGCAAACTTATACAACTAATAATTGCTTCTCCTTTTCTTTTCTTATTCTGGCAAGCAAAACTGTTCATGCCATTGTCATCGTCGTCCCTATCATATACCAAATATTATCTAACCTGGCTATATATATATATATATATATATATATATATATATATATATATATATATATATATATATATATATATATATATATATATATATATTAGCAATGACAATTAATTGAACAACTTACATGGATTCATTTGCCAGAGCCAAACGCATGCAATGCTGCAATAATTCCTTTTATTTTCCAGTGCAGGTTCAGCCCTATAGGAGCATTCTCACCAAAGCCGCTCACAAGCAAACGCGGCTGAGCGCTGCCGCTGGCTGGCCTGATCCCCGTGAATGGCGCACCAGTGTATACGGCCGGCTAAGTGAAACCCCGGCCTTGACCCGCCATGGATAGCGCCACTCAGAAAAACGTTATTTTTTCTCACTGTGATTTTTATTTCTTTTCAATTAACGCACAACCCAATATATTAATAATTTCCTTAAGCTTTTAATCATTGTTTGTTTTCCGGAGTGTCATATGATCACAGTGTTGCGATGCACTATTTCATTTTTTTTTTTTTTCAATTTTCCTCTACGAAGCTTTAACAATGTTTTGAGCAACGTATGACCTCGTTGCCGCAACACACCAACACGTTACAAGGTATATGACATTTTTGAACATAAAAAAACAAGATGTAACAAAGTCATCGTCTTCTTCAGGCATTTTTCTTTAATTTTCTATGTCCTTAAAAATCTTAGATAAATGAATAAATGAATGAACATTAAATCATTCCCTTAATCAGCCAATCATCGGATCACAACCAATCAGTTAGTCAGACAGTCTCAGGCAAAGTCTGGTGCGTCTGTTAACGTACAGTACATACATAGACACACTTACGTACACATGCCTACCAAGGGTTCCATCACAGCACGACATTCACCAACCACGATAATTTGTTGAGATGAGACTGAATATGATACGTGTCTTTACGTTTTGTCGTTTTGTAAATTTATAGTTTGTAAGTCAGAGAGAGAGAGAGAGAGAGAGTGTGTGTGTGTGTGTGTGTGTGTGTGTGTGTGTGTGTGTGTGTGTGTGTGTGTGTGTGTGTGTGTGTCAGTGGGAGTAATGAATGGCGACGGTTTCCAGTTTGCAGCCCACGCCCTGATATGCTGTTATGAAAACGTCCGGCAACTGTTTGCACCTAAAACATACGCCACCACTTCAACGCTACAATCCACTTTCTCTACAAGCACTGTTCCATACTTTTCCCGTGGACATTTCCCAGGTTTTCTTTCACAAACATTGCTATATACACTACATCTGAAAATTCACTGTCGAGTTTCATACACTATACATTTATGCTGGGTCCGGGGGGTTGCGCGGGCCCGGCAGAAGCTCCCCTGTTGGCTGCACATAGCAAACAATAAGTAAGTACTAAGTATGGGTAAATAAATTATTATTGGACCCGAGAGATCGAAGGAAAGTATATGCATGGTGCAGCTCCAAACTTGCTCACACGTGATGACCGACAAAGAGAGAGAGAGAGAGAGAGAGAGAGAGAGAGAGAGAGAGAACAATCCCCGTGCGCCCGTTTTCCTAGACTCAAATTAAGTTCATAAGGGGGACAAATTCAATTAACGGTTTGAGACTCCAGCTCTCCATATATCTACATATACACACTATCTTATTTGCTTAAATCCATCCCTGCAATCTGCATTGATATGAGGACTCTGTATCAGCTACCAGTTTCTCTGCAAGGTCATCTCCATAGCATTCATATAGTTACTATTACCATGGGAGGGAAGGAGTAAATTATCCAATCAGACACCTCAAAAACTATCTATCGGCGAGACGCATCACCAAAATCGTTTCACTATGCACTGAACGTCATTTCATAACCTCATTTTACAAGTCCATAAATTTGAATCGGCTGATGAAATATACTAACCACACGAAACCTAATTTGTACGTTCCTTTAACGATCATCACGCTGCGCAATCCGAATCCGCTACAATAAGTTTATATAAAGCTATGTTTCAGTCTGCACTCAAGGCCGTTCACTAGTGATGGGTTTGTTTAGCATGTTAATTGGCGATAAAAAAAAAATGTTCTGCATCTCTGAGTGTGAGGGAGTGTGCTCTGGTCAATTATAAGCATTAGTGTGGAGAGTGTTACTTTGTTTTACCTTCTGTTATGTCTGATGATTATATGTCTGTCTGCATGTCTATAACCTTATTCTTTAAGAGGGTACGTGTAGCATCCTTCAGAATTCAGATAATAGTGAATTTAGCTACGGTTTTTGCTCCGTAAAAAGACGCTGCACTTACCGAAGATGTTTGCCTGCCCTTTCTTCGTGCTAAACCTTACATAGGAGTATACATAGTGCCTTCTTTTTTTCTTTTTTTTTTTTTACCATGTGGGCTTTTCACGGGAATTCATGGGCTAAAGAGGATACTTTTTGGGGTACCTCCTATCTTAAAGCCCACCCGCTAGGAAGCCGTTGCCCCGAGTGAGGAAGCCCAACCTACACTCGGACCGTGGACAGGATTCGAACCCGTGCTCTTAGAGACCCCTCGGACCCCAAAGCACGCATGGTTCCACTGTACCGCGGCGGCCCAAAGAGAAAGGCTTAATTTGTGTCATATCTTAAGAATTAATGACATTCTGTTCCTCTACAGCAGTGGTTCTTCCCCCCTGATGGTATTATAACAGTTCATTTCTGGGGAGAGGGGGTATAATAGAAAGGGAGACATTAAAAAGATAAGATAAAAAAAAGTTAAGAATTCTGGGAGTCAAGGAAATATATAAAACTGTAGAGTAAAGCTATTGTAAATAAATAATGAACCGACTAACAGTAAACATTAAGAGCTAATTTATAGTGTTCCAAGGCAACA
Source organism: Portunus trituberculatus (assembly GCF_017591435.1). Lineage (NCBI taxonomy): Eukaryota > Metazoa > Arthropoda > Malacostraca > Decapoda > Portunidae > Portunus > Portunus trituberculatus. The sequence goes on from NC_059291.1 coordinate 29,406,109, forward strand.
CTTCCAACCACAAGGCCGAGAATTCTTCAACTGATAGATTCACGTGTGCAATTCCATCCTTCTTACTGACTATTGGTGTTAATGCTCTTGAATTCTTTGGCAACAGTCATTAGAGATATAGTGAAAAGAAAAAGAAAGAAATTATAAGAAAATATCACTACCATTTCAATTCAGCTCTATATATATATATATATATATATATATATATATATATATATATATATATATATATATATATATATATATATATATATATATTAACATTGACGACATTTTGTGAAAAGGGTGACACGCTTAACCTCTTTGGTACGATGGCGTTTCCATATTCATTCTGCTTACTATTTTGGTAATTTTATCCAGTTTCAGAAATTCATGTGGGTGGGATTAGAATTCTGAATATTCTGGCTATTAATCTTCTGACATCCATAGACTCATCTTGATGTCAATAAAATGGTCTAATCGTACACAGATCTCAAGGTAAAAATGTGTCCTAGTATTGAAGGGGTTAATGCCATGTAAAATTGAGTTAACAAGCTGAAAATAAAAATAAAACAAAAAGTTTCTGATATTACTGCTTTACATAAACCCATTAACATTTGGGACGGATGCTTGGTAGGAGCAGCCACACATTTGCTTTCTCTGCTCGTGGCAATATTACAACACCCATGTCTCGTATCAGCGTTGCAACACCTTCATATTAATGCCACCGCTTAAAGGATCACCTCATTACAGCGACATAACAGGCTCATCTCCATCATCTGATGATCCCTTATTAGAACCTATTCTTTATTACTCTTATTGACGCCGCAAAGTTTTTCTTCTCTCAAAACAACCATTACTGAGATAAGCCTTACTGGGTTCACATCATCGGATCCACTCTCATCATTTCAATTTATATTATTCTTTTTATGGTAAATACAATTTTCCTCTATTGAAAACAGTAATTGAGAGAGAGAGAGAGAGAGAGAGAGAGAGAGAGAGAGAGAGAGGAGAGTTGTGGTAAAGACGGCATGAGAAGCATTGGGGTGGGGAAGGGACAGGGAGGTGTGGAGTGAAAGAGGGAGAAGACAGACCAATGATACACATCAGAGGCACCTTAGCCTACTACTATTAAGTATTTCTTTATTAGAATTATAGGTAGGAAAACTGCTTCATCAAGTAGGGAACCGACAGTACGTAGGTGCCTTCCATTTATTTATTTGTTATCCATACCTGTATACCATTTATTTGGCGGTAGATGTTTGGATAGGGGTACTAAAAGATAGATAGATAGATAGATAAATAAATAAATAAATAAATAAATAAATAATTAAATAAATAAATAAATAAATATATATATATATATATATATATATATATATATATATATATATATATATATATATATATATATGTATGTATATTTTCTTTATGCAGACGAGGTTAAATGCAAGAGCAACCTCAACATTGTCTGTTTTCTAGTTAGTTTTTTTTTTTTCAATTTGTCTAACTCTCTTTTCTCAAGTGGACTAACCAGAAAATAGACAATGCTGAGGTTGCTCTTGCATTTAACCTCGTCTGCCGTAAAGAGAATTTACTTCCTGGCTACACTGATATATATATATATATATATATATATATATATATATATATATATATATATATATATATATATATATATATATATATATATATAAAATTTAATCTCTCTCTCTCTCTCTCTCTCTCTCTCTCTCTCTCTCTCTCTCTCTCTCTCCAGGTAAGAGGATGAGTGAGAGCAAAAGCATTTACATCACCAGCTTTGGAGTTTCTAAGTAACAAATGAGCTAAAATTATTCCAAACATAGCAGAATTATGCTAAAATTATGCTAAACAGTTCTTCTGCTAAGACTTATGCTAAATATAGAATTTCAGTCGATGTTATTTTAAAAAGCATAAGAAAAATTTTTAATTTGGGAACACGTACTGTTCTGCCGATCGGCCCGCTTTTCTCTCTCTTCGGCCAGTGGCTGGGCGCACTGGCCGAGGCTGGACAACCCACAATACATTTCTTCACCTTAATATGCTATACACGAAAGTTAAATATAATAAGGCACAAACATGTCAAACTAAATTACAAGTCCTTATCATTGTAGCTGTCAATGTATCCATCCACTTGTATAACAAAAAGTTTTAATAGGTATAAGGAAGAGAGGGAAGCGGTGCAGAGAGGAGGTAATAAATATAGGCGGTGAAAGAGAAAAGAAAGGAGGAGGAGGAGGAAGAGGAATAGGAGGAGGAGGAGGAGGAGGAGGAGGAAGAGAAAGGAATAATGAAAGATAAAAACGAGACAATTGAAAGAAATCAAAGAAATATTAACTAAGTCATGCCAACACTGAATGGTAGACATATATATATATTCATCATTATATTTGCGAGTTTCCTTGTATTGTGGTCATTTTATTATGGTTATTCATTAAAAGTTAAGAAAAAGAATAATATATTTTTATCATTGCATTAAGGAAGTTGAATAAAGGATGGTTTAATTACAATAGCTCCCGCTCGTCTCCCGCTATCGCCACTCGCCAGCACTATAGGGGCTAGGTAGTAAAAGCTGTAAGCGCACGCACACACACACACACACACACACACACACACACACACGCTGATAAAAACACTCAAAACACAACCAAATGCATTTAAAAAATTATAAGAAATCTTGATCCTTCCGACAGAACACTTCCCTCTACTCTCGCCAGCTCTGACTCACTGACTCTCCCATGCAGACTCATCTTTCGTCCCTCTCCCAACCACACTAGTCTCCCTCTCCTAAATAAAAACACGTTTCCTCACTTTCACTCGCTCTCCTTATACCCTCTCCCAGCTTCACCTCTCACTTAATCAATACCTCTGACAAAATAATAATAAAAAATTTTGCCCCATACCGTAGAAATAGTAGTAGTAGTAGTAGTAGTAGTAGTAGTAGTAGTAGTAGTAGTAGTAGTAGTAGTAGTAGACAATATGGGAATTTTTCTATAAGATAATGTGTTATTGTATATGGTGAAAACAAAACAAAACACAGAGAGAGAGAGAGAGAGAGAGAGAGAGAGAGAGATAATCACTAATAGCTTGTTAGGTTAGGTTACGATTGAAACATGAAAACAAAACACAAGATATAAAAACAAAGAAACTATAAAGAAAAATAAAGAAAACCAAGGAAATACACATGAAAAGTAAAAATAAATAAATAAATAAATAAATAAAAAAATTCACTGAAGCTTCGAAACAACATTGGCAACACACTCCCTTACCTGACAACACATACAACTTAACTCGCTCATATCACCACATAATACTTCCACTCACACGCCACTCACGTATTCTTTGAAAATCTGAGAGTAATTGTAGCACCTTAAAATATTCCTAATTATCCCTAGAACTGAGAAAATAGAAAAAATATGGGAACTGCTACCTGGTCCTCTGCTTCTCGTCACCCTGTTCTCTCTCTCTCTCTCTCTCTCTCTCTCAGCAATGGTATTAAAATTAAACTCATTTGTAAATATTAAGTAGTAACTTTTCCATGCATAACTAAACTAAACAACAAATAAATAAATAAATAACATGACTAAAAAACAAACTCATTAATAAAGACTGGGGGTGGGGTCTCCCTTCCCACTCTCTCTCTCTCTCTCTCTCTCTCTCTCTCTGTAGATTACAACCAATTTCGCTTTCAAAATTTTCCGCTCTGAATTGTATCATTTCTTGAAGCAGACGCGCACTCCAGTTATTAACAAACCAGTCATTCGATGCTTGCCATTAAAGCTGAGGAGGAAACAACACCTACTAAATGATCAAGGCAACACTCACACTCGCGTCTTTATCGCCAGCCTCCCTGCAAAGTGGCAGCGGCTGCGGCACAACAACAACAGACCGACCAGGAGAGTTCAGGTACTGTCCGAATCATACTTTTAAGGGAATGAACAAGCTGGTAGGAGTTAGTGAACCCAAAACTAAGTGCTCGAGATAGTTAACAGAACATGGGATAGATACCTCGCAGATAGGTTATCACTACGCAGAGACCAAGCAAGGAGCAAGGAAGTCTCAAAATGTTCCCTGTGCTACGGGTTGATATGTTCAGGAGGTAAAGAAGCAATAGAACGTTTTCAGAGTAATTGATATGAACACGCGGGGAAGTCACGGAACATTATAACTTTTGATCTCTTTAAATTTTCATATTAGGGCAGACTATTGTTCAGTGCCTCAAAAGCTCAGTTCCTCTGTCTATCACCTCGACACAACCTACCAGTCAACTACCTATCCCTTTTTTTTCATTGACAGTCAACTATCCACATTCTCAGTCTGTCATTCATATATATTTAAAACCAGGAACTTCACATCTCATCTCTAGATAAAACAACTTCGTTGAAAATTTACAACAGGTCCTTCCTTTGCCAAACATGGCTGTTTGTTTCCTTTGACCGTTTTTATAGGAAGTGCTAAATTTGGTCGATTCTGATTTTCCCCGACCAACTAAACTAAAGCAAACTTAATCTAACCTAACCTAACTGTTTCCGGTGAGATGCATTCATTTTCAAAAGCACCAATACATGTCAGTAATAGCCAATTGCACACAAATACACTTCATAAACATAGTTTTTAATATTATACTACCACGTCATGTAGTCGTGTCATGGGTTACTGACAAGGACTAATACTAAACGGTAACAACAACTACTATGAAATTAGGCGTTCTGGGTTGTCTCCGGCAGTTTTCTCACTACCACCACCCTCAGCAGCTGCAAACTCTGTACAACATGTACACATGTATGTTAGGATTCCACTCATACAGCTTCTTTAGACAGGGTGGAATCAAAAGCTTTTTCTCTCAACTCCTCTCCTTTGACTGACTGTCTTCAATCTTTCTCACTCTGACTGACTATCTTCAATCTTTCTCACCACCATAATGTTGCATCTCTTGCTATTTTCTATTACAATTTTCTTGCCAATTGCTCTTTTGATCTTGCTAACTGTATGCCTGCCCTCCTCCCGCAGCCTATCATCCATACTCTGTCCACCTGTCTAACACAAAAGTTAACCACAAAACTTTCTTTCTTTCATCCATACTCCGTCTACCTCCCTAACACCAGTACTCTCAGTTATTCATTCCTTTCTCTGGCAAACTTATGAACTCCTTGCTTGCTTAAATATTTTCACCTTCTGATAGCTTGAACTCATTTTAGAGGAAGGTTTCAAGACATTTTTCCCATAGCGTAGACTGGGGTAATTACAAGCCACTTTTTACATCTTTTATTATAAAATCTACACAAATCAGCCAAATCAATTTAAAATTTTTGTGAAGGTACCTTACTATGTGATACATATTCCCTGAAAGAAAATAATAATTTTGATTATCATTATAGTAGTTATTAACATAAATAAGTGGCCTACTCTATGCCAAAGTCCTGGGGTGAATGGGGCCAACCTTTAGGGTGAATTGGGCCATCCTTTGGGCCACTAAAGTTTTAATGTTTTTTTCAGTATCCATTATGTATTTTACTTTTTCTTTTCACTTATCTCTCTCTCTCTCTCTCTCTCTCTCTCTCTCTCTCTCTCTCTCTCTCTCTCTCTCTCTCTCTCTCTCTCTCTCTCTCTCTCTCTCTCTCTCTGAATATGTTTTAGATTTTTATGGTTCTTATAGGCCACATCCACACCTCAAATCTGATAAGGTGTTGTGCCCAGAAGCTTTATGGGTCCACAAAACACATATTTCACATCAACAGAGTCATCAACATCATCCCTTTTCAGCCTGTCATATGTGTCATTTGGTTTTCTTTCCAAAAACTTCATTTTCAAGGAGTCTTTGCCACACATAATCACACGTCTAATATATGCTTTTCCATAATCCACCCCCTAGTGACCATTTTCTTCTATTTCTCTCTTTTTCTGTATTCCACTGTACTTCCGAACATTAAACATTGCAACACCTTCAATTTCTTCATCTTCGTCTGTGTCCTTTATACTGCTGATTGAAGAATGACTGCTGTTCAATAGCTCCTTTAGTGGAGTGCTGTTGCAGAATCTTTTCCTTGATGTCCTTTCTTCTGGTGCTTTCCTTTTCTTTTCTACAGTCTCTTCTTCAAACTCTTCCAGAAAGTCATCAACATCTTCCCCAGATGAAACTTTTTTCCTTTTTCTTGTGGTTCTGTTTCTTTGTTTTTCTTCTGCTTTCTTCTTCTTTTCAAGGATCATCTTTTCTTTCTCCTCAACTGCTTCTAAGAACTCATCGTGCATTATGACACGACTATGGACATCTATTTTTCTTCTTGCCATTGTCTGCGGTGTACCACTAGTGGTTGGGTAGGGCTTTCTGAAAACATCTGCCATTATCTTTTTTTTTTTTTTTTTTTTTTACATTACAAGGGCACTGGCCAAGGGCAAACAAAGTGTTGGAAAAAAAAAATCCGCTGTTGCCAGGCCCTGTTAAGAAGAAAGTAGAAAAAAACAAAAAATCTAAAGGGTCCAGTTAACGCTTGACACTCCTCTTTTGAAAGAGTTTAAGTCATAGGCAGGTGGAAATACAGACACAGGTAGAGAGTTCCAGAGTTTACCAGTGTAGGGAATGAAGGAGTGAAGATACTGGTTAACTCTTGCATTAGGAAGATGGACAGAATAGGGATGAGAAGAAGTAGAGAGTCTTGTGCAGCGAGGCCGCACAGTTAGCAAGTTCAGAAGAGCAGACAGCATGAAAACAGCTCAAAAGAGGTTGAAGGGGAAATCATCTCTCTGGGAGGACTGACCTTCTTTGGAGTTGCTGGTTTCTGGACTGGCTCTGAAGATGTCTGGACACTTTTGCATAATTTATACAGATCTGGGTTGAATGTTTTCACTGGATAAACACTGCGGTCAGGTGGATATAAACCAGTCTTTTTAAATGCCATTTTTATATTTGGGAGACTGAAACATTCATCCCAAACCTTGCCCACCAAATGTACGAATTCCCCTTTGGTAATTTTCCGAGCATAGTTTGCTGCTTACCATTTGGCAGTAGTGGCATCCAACCTGGTCTTCAAAGGCTTAAAATAGCAAACATTAAGAGGTTGTAGTACATCAGTGGTGTGAGGAGGAAGTTTAATGATTGTTATAACTAAAAAGAAAACATTATGAAGCTTTAATTTAGCAAAAACATAATGAAAGTGTGGTGGCCCAATACACCCCAGTATAAAAAATACACCGGGGTGAATCGGGCCACTCATTGAAGTGCCTATAGCAAAATTTAAAAGAATTTATATTTTTTTATTAAAACATGCAAAAGAACAGAGAATTATCTATATGACCTGCAATTTTTATAAAAATTCAACAAAATTTAGTGTACTTTCCGATTTTATATATATATATATATATATATATATATATATATATATATATATATATATATATATATATATATATATATATATATATATATACAAAAATTTTGCAACTTAGAAAAACACTTTTTTTAGGGACGCTCTAGGAACCATAAGTTTTCAGTCAGAACCAAAAAAAGAAGTGGGCTTTCAAGCCCAGTATTCACTTTTTTCAATTTTCAAATTTTTCATAAATTTTTGAGGAGTGGCCTGGTTCACCCCGGCCTACACTACATTTGGGTAACTCTTTTGACCTGTTCGGGGACTGGTACTTCAGTGTTTTTTTTTTTTTTTTTTTCAGATGCTCTTGGCTGGTTCCCCTCCTATATTAAAAAAAAATAATGTAATACTAAACAAGATAAAAAAGGAGAGGTATATAATCCTTCAAATTCTGTCATTTTCATTACATTTCTATATATTTTTATCTTTAGTGTCTAATTTGAGTGGTTTTGTCCTCAGGAACATGTCCATTGACTTGAGTGAGCTGAAACGGAGTGACTTCCCATCATGTGTGAGGAAGGGACTCTATCAGCTCGGTGAGTCATGCTTTTCTTGACAACTCTGTGCATCATGTTGGTTATAACTAGACTTTCCATTAAAGATAATGGAAAATTTTGCCATTTGTGTTATTTCATCTCTACTTCTAGAGTTTAAGAGCAATATATTATGTATTTATATAGGTAATTTCAAAATTAAGAAGTTTTATCTGTATTTTCCCAGTTCATTGATTAGGTGATAATTTTTAGTTTCTTGCTACTAAAGCTCATAAAAGACAAGATTGATGTGCATTATAGCAAAGGATTAAGACTGCCAGTGAGAGATTAATACACTTAAAATGCCTTGACTTGACGAGAAATCTTGCTGGACTGGTAGATGAACAGCTTCTCTCCATCAGAGGAAGTGCTTCATATGCCACATGTTCCCCTTCACCATGAGCTGCAGCAACACATCATGGACCAGTTTGTGTTCTGCTACTGTGACTCCTCCTCCAAGATAAGGGTAAGTCCTCAGCTCTTTTGTGTCCTGTAAGATCTGTTAGGTACCATTAACATTCAATATAGCACATCATCATTCACTGGATTATAAAATTTGAATCGCAGGGTTTGCCATCTCAGATCACTGCACAGGACTGTTTTCTACCTCACCACCACACATATACACACCTCATCTGCCAAAGCTCATCTTCTTCAGCTAAATGTGCTCTTCCTGATAACTTGCATGACAAATAATAAATGCTCATGCTTCACTCTCAAAATGTACGCCCCCTAAATTAATCACATTTCTACTTAAACTGACTTACTGTAGAAGTAAAATTTTCCTTCCTGTTGTCTCCTGGCAGGCTATTGGGCCTGTGGAGGAGCTTGTGGTGGTGCGAGAACTGAGCCAGCACTTGGGCAAGATGGTGGACACAGCTTCCCGCAATTCCCTCTTTATTACTCTCTTCCACCCATCTTCCCATGACCCTCGCACTGCACACAAACTGCGTATCCTCTCGGCCTTGGTGTCTTTGGCCATCGCAACCCACAATGTGTCTGTTCTGGAGGCCACAGCTGTGTGGATGCAAGTAAGTGTTGAGTGTTGATTATTTTGTTTTTACAAATAAATTTTTGTATATGTTGTTTGTGTCCTTGGTGAATCTATATGAGCATTTCTTCTGCTGTCAGATGAGATATGTACACTGATTTAATAGGAAAGGCAGATATAAATTGTAACTTCTTAGGAGAAAAATCTTTGTGAGAACCAAACATTAGATATTTCTGATAGTTTAGTTAGTTTATCTTGTGTTCATTCCAAAATGGAAGCCCCTCATCATAGAGAACTACTACATATCTTAAATTGGAAAAAAAAAAAAAAAAGGCAGACTAGAATCCTATGTTGAAAGCTTGATGAGTATAATGAGTGACGCTAAAAACCTAAAAATCCAAATACACACTCAACTCTATCATTACCAGCAAGTGTGTTGCCTCAGTGGGTTTAGTGGTGAGGTGTGTCGAGGACTGGTACAAGATTACTTCCAACTAACACCATCAGCCCCACCACACTTTGCTGCAGCCCTCAGAGCAATGCCTACCATGGCTCCACTCTTCACTGCAAACCTCATCACCACACTTTCCCAACTCTATGCCAAAATAGGTAGGTAAGGTTTTCTTAGTTCTACATTATTTAGTGATAGGAAAACTGAAAGTGTGAGTCAAAAATAAACCTAATTCTTTCAGAAAACATTTTATTCCAGAATTTCAAACACACTGTGGCAGCTTTAACACTCTTTTTATTTTTCCCTTAAATATATAGGCTATTAAAAAAAAAAATCAAGAACAAGTACTTTCTGTCCTTACATACTGTACATGCAGAGTATAATTATATCAGTTATCCCAGCATGTATTATATTAAATTAACACTTCTTGCGTGTTTTGGATGTATAACTGATTATTTAGTTCTTGGAATTCCAAGTCCATAAAGGGGGCACCAGGTAAGACTGTTTGGAAACCAATGTACAGAATGTTACTGCTTGTATTCTGAGTGTTCATTCAGCAGCCAGAATGAGGCTGCATGCTTTAGCTGCTGACACAGAAATATTTGTACCCACTTATGTATCACTGTTGTAATCAGAGTGCTTACGAGTGACATTGTATTGTTCCCTTATCAAATTTTTGCAAAGCCAATAATATTGTTATAACATTTGTCATGAAATATTGAATTCTGCAATAAATCTTAATGATACATAATCTATATTTCTAATATTCAAATGTGTTGTCTTAGTTTTTTTTTTTTTTTTTTTTTTTTTTTTTTATCAACCAATCTTTGCTTATGGAGGTATAAAAATACTTTCTAATATTGAGGCATTCACTCTGATGTCATATCTGTCAAGAGTTGGTTTTTGAGTGACAGTGATAATGAATGTTGTGACTGGAAAGATTATAGGCTAACCTCATTAACACTTTCAGGCAGTGGTGAGATGTGTGAGCGTCCTCCTGATGCCTTGGTGAGCACAATAGTGTGGTGGCTGAAGGGCACACCAGGCCTGCCACCACACCTGGCCCTGGTTCCCCTCACCAACTCTCTCCCTGGTGTCTCTCTCCCTATGACAGCAGTACCTCCATTGGCACCTCTAATGAAGTAAGTTTGTTTGTATTTTGGAAAGTAGTCTAATTATTGATCCATGTATTTATAAGACTGATGTCCCAAAGTGGAACTGGCCTAGATAAAGCATCCACATTCGTGTTCAGGAGAATGTAATTATTCCTTCCACTTCTGCCTGGTCTCATAATGAGAACAATTATGTAATAGGAGAGAGTTGTGAGTTTCCAATTTTATTACTCTGTCTCTTTTTTCTTGCCTTTTTACATTGCAATGTCTCTTATACACTATGGGCTATGTTGCACCCTATCAGTTACCCATTTCACCTTGACAGGGGAAGGATGTTGCACCGCCACGAACAGTCAGTTGTTTTGATTGTTTCCAAATTTGTATTTCTCATGTTTTTTATTTATTCATTTATTTATTTATTTTTATTTATTTATTTATTATTTTTTCCCTTGCGTTTTACATTCTATATCCAAGGGTGTTCCTTCAGAATTTCTATGAAGTACAGGATAGCATCTCAGTTCATTCAAATTTAGTTGTAACTGCCAGCCAGAAGCGTGCTATTGAAAACTACTATTTTTAACATGTTGAAGCAACATCGTGTGCTTGCTCGCCCCTAGTGTATGTGGGCCTTAAAGCTGAGTGACTATACTACACTGTAGTGGATGTTGGGATTACAGTAGTACCTCAAGATATAAATTTAATTAGTTTCGTGACAGAGCTCGTATCTCAAAACAATTTTTTCCATTGAAATGCATTGAAATGTCACCAATCCATTCCATCCTCCCCAAAAAAGAATGCCCGAATTTTTTTACATGTTTTTAAGCAGAAACAGATATTTATAAATAATAATTATTGTATAGAAACATAATAAAACATAACGAGAGAATATAAATATTAAACTACTTTTATAAAGTGTATTTATATTGGAGGGGTGCATTCCACAGGAAGTTACCCTACTGCATCCTCACCCTCACTTGCATCAGTCAATCAGCTGGAGTGTACAAATATAGCCACCCACAGAAGACTAGCTGCTCTATTAATCACAAAAGAGTTTGTTGATGATCCTATAAACATTATTCATAGAATAAATCAAGTTTTAAGCAGAGAGAGAGAGAGAGAGAGAGAGAGAGAGTGAGTGAGTGAGTGTAGGTGGGGGGGTTAGAGGCCACACCACTGCAGCCATAGATTGTTTACATAGTTTCCCCCTTCGGTGATAAGCATTGGTAGAGGAGATAGGCGGAGATGGGAAATATTTGTTTGACTTTTCAGTTACATACACATGCATACTTTATCAATGCATAAAAATATATTAATTAAAGCATAAGTTTATTTATATTTAGTGTTCTCACCTTGGAGACAGACATTTTCAGCTAATGGTGCTGAATGGAGGAGGAGGAGGAGAAGAGGAGGAAGGAAGGAAGGGATGCAAGCACCATTCACACGTAAACATTAAACATAAATCAAAACTGCACTTAATTTAAATAAAAAAAAAGTAAGTAAATAGTGTCAAAATTATGAAAGAACAGTTACAATGCACAAGATCCACGAGAAACACATAGATATTAGCTCAGCTGAGGCTGGACCAATGCGCCGAGCTGCTGACCAGCGGCAACATCTCTAAGCACAATTTGTATCGTGAGAATTTTGCTTGTATCTCAAAACAAAAAAAATGGACTAAATCATAGCTCGTATCTCAAAAAACACATCCCAAGGTACCACTGTATTATTGTGTGTAATATTAAAGCATAGATACTTTGGCAAATTGCATTGGAATAAAGATATATTCATATATACTTAGATGCCTCCTTAACTACCATATTTTTTTTTATTTGTTTTTGTTAGTCTATTTTTTTTTTTTTTTTTTTTTTCCATTCTCTCTCTCTCTCTCTCTCTCTCTCTCTCTCTCTCTCTCTCTCTCTCTCTCTCTCTCTCTCTCTCTCTCTCTCTCTCTCTTCATCATTACCAATATTCCTGTGCTCACTGGTCTCCTACTAGATTGGCTGCTCTCTCTCTCTCTCTCTCTCTCTCTCTCTCTCTCTCTCTCTCTCTCTCTCTCCCCCCTTCCCATCCTCATGTGCTTCATCATTACCAATATTCCTGTGCTTCACTGGTCTCCTACTAGATTGGCTGCTCTACCTCAGTGTCTTACTGCATGCCTTTCTGTAAGACCTCATTCTTCAACATTTGATTGGCAGGTGGTGTGTTGAGGCACCTTTCTTCGAGCAGACAAATGACTCCTCTGAAACTCTGAAGCGCAAGGTCAAGATGATGAAGACAGAGACGGAACTTGAAAAAGCCACAATTGGTCCATCCCCATCTTCCTCTTCACCTCCTCCCTCCTCTTCCACATCCTCATCCCCTCCTGTCTCCTTTAAGCCACCCCCTTTATCAGATACCAGCAATGATGTCTACTCCCAACTACACCTCTCTATCTTGCAAACACTTCAGAATGTTCCCTCTGTTAGGGCACGCATGACACAAAAACAGGTGAGTTTCATGGACCATTAGTTTGAACTAATTATCTATTTAATGCTCAAATATCCTTTGATTAGTTATTTTTATTATTTATAATTTACTTCATAATCTACATGAAATGTGTTGCAATATTTTATGAAATTATTATATAAATGCCCTGTCACAAGATTATTGCTGTTATGTATTCACTAATGTTAGTCTTTGCAATCAGCAAAGTTAGATTACAAAGTTAAATAATAAAGAACTGTTGTTTGCTTGGTTAAAAATTCATTACAGACACATGCAGTTCACCATTAATCGTGAATTCACAAATCCAATTTGACAAGTGTGCTAAGGTTGTTGTGACTGATGAACAATCTCTCTTTCCTTAGGTGTTGTGTCCAAAGCACGTGACATCAGTGGTGGATGCTGTAAGTGAACGGATCAGGAGCAGCAATAGTAGCAATACCAATAATCAAATGGCTGATGAGGAGGCCATAGATTTGGCACTCAACAGACTGGCACAGACTATCCTTGTGGCACTTCAGACAGAATCTCTCTCCGGGTCCCTAAGTAAGTAAAGGGACTTAATTTCTTTTTTCTTTCCCGTTATTTTACAGCTCCATTAAAGTGAGTCCACAACGGTTGTGATGCTATGCTAGGTGCATAGCATCAAAACAGTGGGCACAGTGCAAAACTGTGGGACTTCCAATTGCTATAGTGCAATGTTATGCTCATATGTGTATGATTGCAGCTCATGTGTCTTGCTTGTTGCCACCCCTGCATTTTTTTCAGACATACCTTGACTGATGTTTGCACATCCTGAGTAACTTGTGAGACACTCAGGTTAACAAGGGCATGCCATTATTTGCCACTTGATTACTCCCCTTGGAGAACAAGGTGCATAGCATAGCTTGTTATTGCTCACAGTATGAATACTTACATGACAAGCATCCAGTGTTGGTTCATGGTATTCTATATCACATCTTAGCCAGTGTGAACCTGCCTTTAGGAGCACTAGTATTTGTAATGAACATGTTCATTCTCTTCATACCAGAGTCGTAATGGAATGTGTAAAAAAAAGTATATTATTGTAGTAAAACATGCAAGTTCTACTCTTGAAACAAGATCCTTCCTTTACAGGTGATATGTGGGATTCTCTGCATAGGTTGCCCAAGAAGAACAGACTCATATCCACCCTCCTCTCGAGCAGAGAAGCAAGGTGACAGTGAGACACTTAAAGGGATTCCTTTCCTCTCCTCCCAGGTTCATGATTACTATTATTCATGAATTCAAGAAAATTCATATAGCCCGCATAAGTCCATAATTGTTGCTACGTTATTGATGTCTAGGGCTTGTGTATGTAGAAGATAGTTATTCATATGCCAGCAAATGTGATCTGTTTATGTTGGTGAAAATCAGTCTACTTGAATAAAATGTAGTTTATGAAAGAAACTTTGAGTATGATGTAATCATTAATAAAATTTGAACTCACATCCAGCATTAAAATGGTCATTTGATTTGTATGTGAGTATCCCAATGGACTGATTGGTGTCTCATTCTGCAGCACAAGCCTTACATGACATGAGCTTTTCTTCAGTTTAATAATTTGCAATTCCATTCTTAAAATCAATTCTAACTGTATGTAGATATTTACAGAAGATGCTACAAAGAGCAGAGGAAAATGCACATGATCAGGGTATAAGTTGAAACAGATGAAAGATTTGAAATAAAAGTTGTGAGCCTGAGGTGTGTGATATTTGTTCAGTTGCTTAAGTCATACATGATTGGCAACTAGTATATGATAGGGATGACAGGGGAGTTATGATCTGGTGACATTCTTTCTAGTCAGCCTGAACGAAGGAACAGTCACCACATTTCCTGCTATTTGATAAAAATAACCAAAACATAAAATGAGGAGGTAAGACATTATATAGACATATGTCAGTCAGATACATGAATATAAATGCTAGTTTTGTATCAAAAGTGAACTGCCTAAATTTTTTTTTCCCCATGATTTTGTAATTTATAATATATAATTAATTTATGTAGCTTCATTGACAGGATGATATGTACAACTATGAGGGGGACTAAGTAAGGTCTTGTTAAATATTGAACATTTACAAGCATACATTATGTAAGATAACACAAATAGTCATAATTCTTGTATTTTTATATGTGAATACAGTTTAGTATGTAATCAGATTTGTCTGACTCCTCCCATTAGTCATAAATTTGTCAATATTGAGAACGAATGAACAACAGCAAAACTGTTGATTGAAAGTATGTAATACAACATTGAAATAGACCAACTAACATCTTTCAAACTTCCTTCATTATTGTCATACTAACAGGATAGGCCAGCCTATCCTCACCTGTGTGAGATGCACCTTGTTACTACACTCTGGTGAGAGGCTTTCTGTCACAATCTGATAACATGAAGTTTTAAGTTTTATTCATTTATTTTTAGCTGTTTTTGGTGAATTTTATTGGCATGAATTATAAAATTGCAGCAGTATTATAAATAAGTCTCATGGCCTGTATCCTTCTGGAAAGAACACTATGCCAGCTGACAGCTTGTACAAAGGACAAAATGGCTACAAGCAAAGGACTCCATTTCATCCTGAGGAAACATGAAATGTTTGAATTTCAGTGAATGTGGCAGTATAGGTAAAAAGTGGAAAAAGGAGATAAATTTTTTTAGAATGCTATGCATGAGTATTCCAGGAAGATCAGGAGTAAAATCTTTATGGGAAATATGAATGAAAAGGCTAAAAATTATTTGACAAGTGTGATGGAAAAAAATGTAAATTGATAGGGTAAGATTGATGAAATGGTGGGCATGTATAGAAAATAAAAAATAAAGTTATTCCTGGCAAACACTTCAGGATGTTGATCAACAGGTAAAAGATGGATGAAAGTAGTTAGCAGAAAGTTTGATTAATTATATAGTAGTGGATAAGACAATGAGAAGGATGTTGGATGCCAAATTATGGGAGTAATAGTATTAAAAGATTCAGGTCATGCCATTGTTTGAGTTAAAATCAACTAAGAGCTACACAAAATTATGGTAGGAGAATGATAAAAGGAAGGTAAGTTTAGGTGTTAGCTAGTGAATGGATAGCTAAGTAGCAAGGGAGGAAGTTATGCAAGAGCAAAGAAACTAGAGTGGCAGTTGGAGAAAAAACAAGTTATAAAAGGTAATGTGTCAAAAAGGTTCTGTGACTACAACAAATGAATACAGAAATATTTATGGAAGAGTGGAAAATGTATATCTGTGAGTGGCTGGTGCAGAGAAAGAAAAGACACTGCAAAAGAATATACTATATTGCCAAAAGAGACTATATTAAGAGAAAAGACGATAAACATCTTAGTATGGAAAAGAGAATGAGCCGGGGAAAAAAAAGATAAAAGGAGCGTAGATAGTGTTAGGTAACAGGATGAAAAGTTCAACAAGAACAACTAATTGTTTTGGATATAAAAGAAAGATGGGATATGCAAATGAAAAGAAAGCGAGTTCTTGCAAATAAAGTGGTGAAAAAAAAGTAAAGAAAAGTTATTTTGAACATTCAATGAAAGAGAGGGTAAAATAAGAATCAATATTATTGACCTTGAGCCTGAAACCTAGTCCTACCAATCACACAATTTACCAAGCTGTGAAACAGCAAGGAACACAACAGCACACACTACCACTCAGACAGGCTCATGGCAGGGCATGTAATTTATAATCGGCACACTCCCTTATATCACAAATGCAAGGTATGGAGAGCAAAAACTGACAATGCAACACAATAACTTCTACTCTACTGCCTTCCCAACCACCATCACGACTACTTTCCCAACTTTATATTGTAATGCTACTAACCTCACTCTTGTGAATCCTATAGAGTCCTGGACAAGACCTCCATCAATGGTTACTTCAAGTACAATACCACTGACAAGAGTCAAGTCTGCTTCATGATTTTGGCACATGAATCCTGCAGACATAATTTTGCTGAAATACACATCTTAAAATTATTTATAACATCTCTTGCATAACAGTTAAATGTATGTATGTGTGTAATCAAAACAAGTGTCTACCTGGATTTTGTTTTGTAAATTGTTCATCCCACACAGTATTATCATGGATATATAAACCATCACATATTTTTTTCTCTTTTAATAAATATTCAAAAAATACGTACACAGCCATATATACAGTTAAATTATTTTTGTTACCAATCCTTAACGATCCTTAACAGGATACACATCATGCTTTACTGTGCTATGATAGATATCCATAACCATGAGGCAATGAAGAACCAAGACACAACTGAGGTAGAAAAAGAGGCAGCATACTAACCTTCACCCACTCTCCTGACTGCCTCTGTGCTCCCTGGTCTTTCTGATTAGGGCTTAACAGGGCTCATGCAGGCTTGGGTTATCCACTTACAGCTACAACCTCTTTTCTAGACTGGAATATAAGTATCAGACTAGTGTTAGCATTTGGCATGAAATAACTGCTTCCTGTTTCTGATACCTTACTTTCCTACAAGAATTATTTAATTTAGCATATATTTCTTTTACTTATTTATACATATTTTTTAAAGTTTTATCTTATGCCTTTTCAACCACCATCTAGTTCTGAATATCATATAACCATAATATTTTGTCTGGCTAGATGTACAGTACCTTCTGCACATGAAATTCACAAATCTGCAACTACATAAAAAAGAATTCATATAATTCATATAATTAATCTTCGTGCGATTTCAACTGTTCACTTGGGTCAAAATCAGTAAACTTATCCATTCCTTCCTTTTTAACACGAATCTTGATTGGTGCTGGGGAATCTTGCAGCTTGGCTTTCTCCTCCTCTGATGTGGGCAGGACTGTATACACTAGAACTGTGCAACCATGGGTGATATGGCCACATTCGTATGCCATGGCCAGCTGGTTCACCAGACGCCGCTCAACCTGAACCAACACACCACAACTATTAACACTTCATTAACAAGAAATACACAGTTAAGTTGGCTTTCTTGAGATAAATAAATAGGAGAAGGTACAATGATGTACAGATCTGTACAGAAAATCACTGTGCTTTAATGCAGGAGCAATTAATTTGTATAAAGCAAAATTCTGATCTTGGACAGGGAAGGAAAAAAATGACAGAATACATGTATCTGTCAGCAAGGTATGCATAATCTTACTTTACAGACACAAATACAGATCTTCCAAAGTAATGATGCTTCCTGCCAATCAGCTCTGTGACTGGGTGAATGTAGTATTATAAGAATTTTGAAAATTGGCAAGTTATTTCCCTCGTATATATCACCACCCAAAAATATGTGAATCATCATAACATATACCTCAAATGACACTTTCGCACTGCATAAGATGTCTACATATGCAGATGTTGCGAGGAATCTACTCCATGCCTCGGAGCCTCCTTCTGGGGAGGGGACCAAAAATGTCCCCAGGTTGGATGCCTCTCTCAGTGACGACAACAAATGCCTTGACACCTCCCTCAACTTTTTCTACATTAACTTCTGCAACATTCGCAGTCTTAGATCTAATTTTCAATCTGTAGAACACCATCTCTCCTCTACTAAACCTCATCTTTTCCTCATCAAAACACAGCTGTCTGAGGCAACTGACAGTAGCCCCTTCTCTGTTCCCTCCTACTTTCTCTATTCTCATTTTCATTCCAAAGCTGGATGTTGCGTCTATGTACGCAACGACTTAACTTGCTCTCGTGCCCACGCTCTTGAATCTTCCGAGTTTTCCACCATCTGGCTTCGACTTAACAGTCACTCTCAAACTAAATTCATCTGTGCTGTTTATCTCTCCCTAACTCTTCTGACTATAGTAAATTCTTTGACTACTTAACTTCCAAAGTGGAGCACATTCTGTCCCTCTACCCTTTCGCTGAGATTTCCATTCTTGGAGATTTCAATGTTCACCACCAGCTTTGGCTTTCATCTCCCTTCACTGACCATCCTGGTAAACTAGCCTTCAACTTTGCTATCCTCCATGACCTAAAACAACTGATGCAACACCCTATTCGTATTCCTGACCATCTTGGGGACACACCCAACATTTTTTCTCTGTTCCTCACCTCTAATCCTTCTGCTTATGCTGTCACCTTTTCATCTCCATTGGGCTCCTCCTATAATGATTTTCCCAGGAATGATTACTGCTTCCATGTCAGAGACCCATCTATTTGTGCTGAACACATAATAGAGGTGATAGTGTCTGGCATGGAGGTGTACATTCCTCATTCTTTTTCTCAACCTAAACTTTCTAAATCCTGGTTTAACCCAGCCTGTTCTTATCCTATACATGATAGAGAGGTTGCCTACAAAAGGTACTTGAGCCTTCCATCTCCTGAATCTCACGCACTTTGTATCTCTGCCTGGAATCATGCCAAGTCTGTTCTTCAACTTGCCAAACACTCCTTCATAAGTAGAAAATGTAAAATCTTTCAAACTCAAACTCCCTTCGAGACTTCTGGCATGTAGCCAAAACATCTCAAATAACTTCACTTCTTCATCTTTCCTCCTTTATTTCATCCTGATGGCACCATTGCCATCTCTTCCATCTCGAACTCTTCTCTCAAACCTTTTCTCACAACACCTTGGATGATTCTGGGCTTGTCCTCCTCTCCTCCTCCCTCTGACTATTTCATGTCTACAATTAAAATTCTTCGTAATGATGTTTTCCATGCCCTCGCTGGCCTAAACCCTCGGAAGGCTTATGGACCTGATGGGGTCCCTCCTATTGTTCTCAAAAACTGTGCTTCCGTGCTTGCACCTTGCCTGGCCAAACTCTTCCAACTTTGTCTATCGACTTCTACCTTTCCTTCCTGCTGGAAGTTTGCCTACATTCAGCCTGTTCCTAAAAGGGTGACCGTTCTAACCCTCAAACTACCGTCCTATAGCTTTAATCTCTTGCTTGTCTAAAGTTTTTAATCTATCCTGAATAGGAAGATTCTCAAACATCTGTCACTTCACAATCTTCTGTCTGATCGCCAGTATGGCTTCCGTCAAGGTCGCTCTACTGGTGATCTTCTGGCTTTCCTTACTGAGTCTTGGTCATCCTCTTTTAGAGATTTCGGTGAAACTTTTGCTGTTGCGTTAGACATATCAAAAGCTTTTGATAGAGTCTGGCATAAAGCTTTGATTTCAAAACTGCCCTCCTACGGCTTATATCCTTCTCTCTGCATCTTTATCTCAAGTTTTCTTTCCGACAGTTCTATTGCTGCTGTGGTAGACAGCCACTGTTCTTCTCCTAAATCTTTTAATAGTGGTGTTCCTCAGGGTTCTGTCCTGTCACCCACTCTCTTTCTATTATTCATTAATGACCTTAACCAGACTTCATGCCCTATCCACTCCTACGCTGATGATACCACCTAACATCTTTCCATGCCCTTTTAGAGACATCCAACCCTTCAGGAAGTCAACAGATCTCGCAGGGACGCCACAGAACGCCTGACTTCCGATCTTTCTAAGATTTCCGATTGGGGCAGAGAAAATCTAGTAGTTTTCAATGCCTCAAAAACTCAATTCCTCCATCTATCAACTCGACACAACCTTCCAGACAACTATCCCCTCTTCTTCAATGACACTCAACTGTCTCCCTCTTCCACAATGAATATCCTCAGTCTGTCCTTTACTCATAATCTTAACTGGAAACTTCACATCTCATCTCTTGCTAAAACAGCTCCTATGAAGTTGGTGTTCTGAGGCGTCTCCGCCAGTTTTTCTCACCCCTCCAACTGCTTACTCTGTATAAGGGCCTTATCCGCCCCTGTAAGGAGTACTCTTCGCATGTTTAAGGAGTGCCAGTCACAGTTTTACTAGATAGGGTGGAATCAAAAGCTTTTCATCTCATCAACTCCCCTCCTCTGACTAACTGTCTTCAGCCTCTTTCTCACTGCCGAAATGTTGCATCTCTTTCTATCCTTCATCGCTATTTTCATGCTAACTGTTCTACTGATCTTGCTAACTGCATGCCTTCCCTCCTCCTGTGGCCTTGCTGCACAAGGCTTTCTCTTTCCTCTCATCCCTATTCTGTCCAACTCTCTAATGCAAGATTTAACCAGTACTCTCAATCATTCATACCTTTCACTGGTAAACTCTGGAACTCCCTCTCTGCATCTGTATTTCTGACTTCCTACAACTTCTCTTCTTTTAAGAGGGAGGTATCAAGGCATTTGATCCCTAATTTTGACTGACACTTTTCCACTTTATAGCTGGCCCTCTTCCCTACATAAGAAAAAAATAATAAAATAAAAATGCAAACCTTGTTTGTTTGTTGGTTTACTACATAGACTTTAGAGTCACTAAGAAAAGCAATTAAATAAAATACAGAAATAATACAGAAGTGTTGACTACGAAATGATGGAAATTAAAAGAAATTATGCATGTTGGTATAACATGCATTGAATTTCAGTGTAGATTGTATGAGGAAGAACTTCTCAGTGTTGTAAGGAAGACAAAACCACAAACAGACACACACACACACACACACACACACACACACACACACCTCATGCTTGATGGAGCGAGCCCCATAATACACATTGTAGCCATCTGCCAGGACATCAAGCACCATGGGATCCCATTTGAGCTCAATGTTGTGCTTTGCCTTTGCCTGAAACATGACATACATACATTAATAATCAATACAAAATGCATCTTTAAATGTAATACCTATAAATGAACTTCAATAAAAGGTCACACACACTAAATATGCTGAAATATTATTTTTTTAAGTGTCAATTCTTGATTACAAGATGAAAAGTAACTATATTAGCTTTCTTTTGATGAACCAAACTCACAAGCTACTATGAGAAATAAATATAAAAAAAAATAATACAAAAAGTTCCGTAATAAATGGTATAAGTACATTCACTTCTAACATTAGTATGGTAGTTACCTGCTTAGCCCACTTATCTAACTCAGCTTTCACGAGTTTCAAGAGTTCTTGTCTTGAAAAGGGAACAAAGTATACAATCTCATTTATCCTCCCAAGAAATTCATCTCTCTGAAAGTGATTCTTCAGGATTGGCCTCACAATTTTCTCCTTAAATCTGTAAAGGAAAACGGTGAAAAGTAAATATCACAATGGTAATATTCCAGTCTTGTAAATATTTGTTTGAAAACAATGATGATAGTCTAGAAATCATTTTAATGTTCAAAATAAATTTCAGACACCTTATCCTTCATAGACAGCCTTCACACATCAGCCTTTATTCACCTTGCAGAGAGCAAGCACAAGGCCTGAGCTGAGGAACTGTGACCTTGAAGCCTAGCAAGGACAGAGAGATCTTCATAGCTGTGTGTGTCATTAACTTACAGTAATCTGCTGGTCACCTAACCAGCCAATGTCCTACACAGAACATGACTGTTCTCTGGATAAGACTGAGACCACTCACATAATACACACCAGGACTGCAAGGCACAGTCACTTGGGTTACTTCCTGTATTTCACTTGCTGATAAGTGAACATTAAGAGGCTCACCCATTTGGCCCACCATGCCCCGGGACACAAACCCAAGCCTTCTCTGTTGTGAACTGAGCATGATAATTACTGTACATCATTACAAGGTGTGTGTAAGTGTGTGTGTGTATTTACCTAGTTGTATGTTATAGGGTTCGAGCGGGGCTCATAGTGACCTGTCTCCATATCTACATTTGTCTAACTTCTTAAATTTGTGCACACTTTCTGCTGTTACAATCTCTTCACTTAATCCATTCCAGATGTCTATAGTCCTATGTGGAAAATTGAACTTCTTGATATTTCTATGACACTAACTTTTCATGATTTTCTTGGAATGTCCTTTTGTTTGTCTGTCTCCCTGCTCCGTCAATACCAGGTCTTGTCTATCTATCTTCTCCATACGGTTTACTAACTTATACATCGTTATTAGGTCTTCTCTTTCCCATCTATCCTTCGAAGTTGGTAGCTCCATCTCCTTCAGTCTTTCTTCATAGGGAAGATCTTTTATTTCAGGAACCATCTTTGTAGCAGCCCTTTTTTTTTTTATACCATGTAGGCTTTTCACGGGAATTTATGGGCTAAAGGGGATACTTTTTAGGGTACCTCCTATCTTAAAGCCCACCCGCTAGGAAACCTTGCCTAGTTTCTTGAAGCCCAACCTACTCTCGGACCGTGGACAGGATTCGAACCCGTGCGCTTGGAGACCTCTAGGATCCCAAAACATGCATGGTTCCACTGTATCCTTTCTAGTTTTTTTATATCTTTCTGCCTATATGACGATCATACCACTGCTACATATTCTAGTCTAGGTTTTATCATAGTGGTTAATATCTTTTTCATCATACTTTTATCCATGTAATTGAATGCTACCCTGATGTTCATTTGTGTCTTGTATGTTGAAGCAAATAATCTATTTATATGTATTTCTGGAGTCAGGGTGTCTTGTATAATCACTCCCAGGTCTTTCTCTTCTCTTCTTTTCATTATAATCTCTTCTCCCATTTTATATTCCCATGTAGGTCTTCTATTACTTTTACCCATTTCCATTACATGGCATTTCTTAGTATTAAATTCTAATTTCCACTTCTGGCTCCATCTCCAGATCTTATCAATATCTTTCTGTAATTCCATACAATCATTTTGGTTTTTTATAACTCTCAAAAGCTTGGCATCATCTGCAAACAAATTTATGTAGCTACTCAAACCCTCTTGTATATCGTTGACATATATTTGGAATATTATTGGTGCCAACACTGAACCCTGTGGTACGCCACTGGTTACAGTGCTCCAGCTTGATGGTGTATCTCTTATCACTGTCCTCATTTCCCTATCTGTTAAGTAATCTGTCATCCAATTTAAGATATTTCCCTTAATTCTGCCCATGTGTTCTATTTTCCATAGGAGGTTTCTGTGTTGTACTCTGTCAAAAGCCATTTTAATATCTAGATACACTGCATCCACCCATCCATCTCTTCCTTGTACTTCATCTATTACTCTTGTATAAAAGCTTAGTGAGTTTGTTATACATGATCTTCCTTTTCTAAAACCAAATTGGGAGTTACTAATGATTTCATTTCTCTCCAGATATTCCAACCATTTTTCTTTGATATCAGCTTCACAGATCTTACCCACCACACTGGTTAGTGACACTGGTCTATAATTTAGGGGCTCAGTCATTGTTTTCCTTTGTATAATGGGACTGTATTGCCTCTTTTCCATTCCTTTGTTCCATTCCCTTAAAGAGTTGTTCACTATATTCCAAATTGGTTCTACCAGTTGCTCACTACATTCACTTAGTGTCCATCCTGACACACCATCTGGTCCCATTGCCTTCCTCACATCCACCTTTTCTAGCAATTCTCTAATTTTCTGTTTTCTTACCATGATGTCTCTTAATCCTTCCTGTGCCACTGGGTTGATTGGCTTTATAAATTCTCCCTCTTCATTAAATGCTGATTTAAAGCTCTCATTCATAAGTTCACTAATTTTTTCCGATGTTTCGTATATCGTATTCCCCTTAATCAACTCTGTTTGTCATTTTACCATTTATATACTTATAAAAAAGCTTGGGTTCTTTTTCACATCTCTTCACTACATCCTTTTCACAGTTTCTCTCCTCCTCCCTTCTTATCCTAATGTATTCATTTCATTCCTCTTTATACTGCTTCATACTTATTTCATTACGTTGCCTTCTTAATTTTTTCCATGATGCATCCTTGCACTTTTTAGCTTTTGCACATATAGCATTATACCAGGTGTGTCTCCTCTTTTTTACTCTATATTCAGGAACATACTCCAGTAAAACTTCTTTTCATTCTCTGTCATTCCTCTGTTTTTTTTTCCTTAGCTTCACTCCTCAGTTCTCTCTCTCTCTTTCCCTTTCTACCTGGTTTATCACTCTCTTTATCCTGATATGTTTATATTCTGCCTTTTCAGCCACCTTTCCATTCATAGCTAATATTTCTTCTATCCCTACTTGCAATCTCATTTTGACTTTTAGAGGTCTTTTGGTTCCCTCACTATATTTACCCAGTCTATATATTTCTTCTATTTCTTTATCAAGATTCTGTTCTTTATCTTGCACTATGGAGATAATTTCCTTAACCATTTCTTTCTCC
The DNA here is from genome assembly GCF_017591435.1 of Portunus trituberculatus. Classification (NCBI taxonomy): domain Eukaryota; kingdom Metazoa; phylum Arthropoda; class Malacostraca; order Decapoda; family Portunidae; genus Portunus; species Portunus trituberculatus. Next base: position 29,431,118 of record NC_059291.1, read on the forward strand.
TCATTCTCCCTCACAAATTTCAGTGGGTTCTTTTTTTCTTCTAGTCCATATATAACCATACTGTACACTTCTTTTTGTCCACCGTATCTCTCACTAATTCTTCCTTTTCT
>NC_059291.1:29436227-29448727 GCF_017591435.1 Portunus trituberculatus
ATTTACCTTATACTGAACATGATTTCTTTATTATTTTGTTTGGACAACATATAAGTTAACTAAAAGAATTCTATATTTAATGCTAAGTATAAATTTTACTGGAAATCCTACCACAAAAAACTATCTCATACAATAATAATTTTGTAGATATCAAGTCTAATATTATGCAATTATATATTCCTTTAAATAAAAAAAAAATTTCAAAATAAGAAGAAAGATGCACATCCATAGACATTTAAAGAAAAAAGAAGTCATTCTAATCCTTTCCTTATTTTCTAGGCAGGCTGTTTTCTTATTCCTATTAGGTAACAACTAACCAACAGTGTATAATTCAGGATGCATCTGCATTATCTATACATGAGGCTGTGTGGAGAATATACAAAGGGCAATTTGCAGTTGTTTGCAGCTGCAATTGTGCAGCCAGCAGTGAATGAAATCAAGCCACGATTTTCTGAATTGCTTGAGCACCCAGGAAATCTTTCCTGGCAATTTTCCAGGGTCAAATGATAACGACATGAAATTAAATATAGGAGGAATATTGCTGGAATAGTAATAAAGATTGACTGTATCATTACTTATTTACAATAAATAAATATCTAGATTTACTTAGAAAAAAGGAAGATAGACAAGGAATTGGTTTGTTTACATTGTCATTAAGAAAGCCAGGCCACAATTGCTTCTTTTCCTCTCACTTAAAAACGACAAAATTCCAGTTATAGTACCCTGCTTGTTGGTTGACTGTTTGTTTATGTTCTAGTGCAGCAGCCAGTGAGCCAGCTGCTGCTCTCCACCACACTAATGCTTTCAGGTGAAATCTGCTGTCTGCTCCAGCAATTCACCCTTTGTAATCTCCTCTTAATTGATGTGGGAGATTAAATATAACTTTTTTTTTTCTCTGCTCCACAAGCCAATCATCCTTAATTTATATTCTCTCCCACAATATAGACTTGCTTTCTAAAAACATCAATGATTTTCAATAGTTTTCAAATAATCTTCATTCTCATTTACAAAACATCTGACAACACTACCATGCAAAGTGGACTGCATACTGTAATACCTCCATCATAAAGAGAGAAAGTCCCACTCAAGACGCCTATTTATACTAGAAATGGAGGCAATAGTGGAGCAGGCTGGGGGGCAGAGGGAGTGGCTACTCCAGGCCCACTGTTACATGGGGCCCCACCACCAGACTGATGATGGAGCGAGGGAGAGAGAGAGAGAGAAAAAAAAAAAAAAAAAAAAAAAAAAGGAAAAAAAAAAAAGGAAAGGAAAGTTTGAAAGTCACAATGTAGGACTCTGGCAGCTATTTGTAAGGATAAAGGTGATAAAGTAAAGTAGAAAAAAAAAAAAGTTCTCTTCCCCCCATCTGTCAATCTCTCTTTGAGCGTGTGATGTTGAAATGCACTGGCGTGCATGCATGTTGTCTGTTTACTTTTAGTGATCTGCATGACTTGAAGTGTGGAAGCTAGTTAGCTTAGCTGCAAAGAAAAATATGAAAAAAACACGTCAGGTACACTAAAGCAAAAGAGCAAGAGCAGAAGAAGAATGTTGTGGTCTAATGTGTTCCTCTCACTAACTTCTTCAGACCAACTCAACCCTCCATGTCCAGCGAGTGTCTTGTTACTGCTAGCTCCTGCCCAGTTAGGGAGGAGTGGAAGGTGATGATAAGGGGGGTAGAGAGAGAGAGAGAGAGAGAGAGAGAGAGAGAGAGAGAGAGAGAGAGAGAGAGAGAGAGAGAGAGAGAGAGAGAGAGAGAGAGAGAGAGAGAGAGAGAGAGAGAGAGAGAGAGAAAGAAAGAAAGAAAGAAAGAAAGAAAGAGAGAAGAGAGAGAGAGAGAGAGAGAGAGAGAGAGAGAGAGAGAGAGAGAGAGAGAGAGAGAGAGAGAGAGAGAGAGAGAGAGAGAGAGAGAGAGAGAGAGAGAGAGAGAGAGAGAGAGAGAGAGAGGACGATGACAGCAGTGAGGTCATTTGCCTTTTATCTCTCGTTTCATACCCAGTTTCTTTGGTCTCCTTTAAGCTACTTTTAAACCTTTGTATGACCCAGATTTGAGAAAATGACTGGTAAAGTCCACGAACAAGGAGTTGAAATAGCTTATCGGCAGCTGTGATGCTGAAATCAAGAGGTCACTGTCTGATGATAAATCCACGGTGCCGAATTAACACCTCATCGTAATCGACATACTCTCAATTCTGCCATTCTGACAGCTGTCAGTGTGTGTGTGTGTTTTTTTGTGTGTGTGTGTGTGTGTGTGTGATTCACCTCGGTCGTCTGCTGGTCACCCAGCCAGTCTTCCCCATTACAGAGCGAGCTCGGAGCTCATAGACCGATCTTCGGGTAGAACTGAGACAACAACACACACTCCACACACCAGGAAAGCGAGGCCACAACCCCTCGAGTTACATCCCGTACCTATTTACTGCTAGGTGAACAGGGACCACACATTAAGAGACTTGCCCATTTGCCTCGTCGCTTGTGTGTGTGTCAGAGGGGTGATCTGTGACATTGTCATATGTAGAAACATTTAGTGCAACAGGCATGTTTAAATATCGATCACAAGGATCCATTGAGAATACTCCGCCCCCTCTAGGCTGAGACCCGTGGGCCACGCCTGAATAGAGGTCATTGACCTATTTACAGAAAAAGAAAATTATCATGCATATCGATGATTTCCACCTTAGCAATAGAGACTGGGAAGGAAGAGAGTAATATATCCTCTTGGCTGTGAATCATTGTAGTAAATTATTCAAGTATAATTTTCAATAGATTTGTAAAAACTAAATATTGTATATATGGTAATTTGAAAAATAGAGGAAAGCTAAACTATAATCTGTGGGCCATAACAACACTATAAAATTACACATCTGAGAAAGGAGAATAGTAAAAATATAAAAATATCTAAAGAAAAGAAACATCTACTGTATTCCTACACTTGCCCACAAAAAAGTAAAACAATATCCACAAACACAAAATATGTGAATGACACTTTTACTCCCTTGACAGCATGAGAGAAATCCACACTCATTCCATTCTCATGAGCTTGAAAAAAAATCAGACCATCTTTGGGGAGTCGTAGGTTACAATTTAATTATGGAAGGTAAAATAGAAAAATATATATTAATGGAAAGCACGGTAATGTCATGCCCACCCACCTTCATTCTCTCAATGTTTCCCACCATGGCGGCCAATAGGAACTCCCTCTCATTGAGCTGCTGAGGGGTCCCGCTCCAACAGGCAGCGACCAGCAGAGCGAAGGAGAAGGGCAGTCCGCGCCATCTCTGCCCACTGGTTCCCCCATCATGCTTATCACGATGCCCTTCCTCATCTGCATCAATATAACTGTGTCGAGTATACGCAGAAGCAGCGTGAGGCACCTTAGGTAACGCGTCCAAGATGAAGCAAGTGTTGGCTTTCCCCTGACATGTGACAGCAAGGAACGACCATATTCTCGAAGGTATTCTGCATTTCCTTCCCAATATTTCGTCTTCTAGCAGCGAGGGCACCGAAACTAGTCTTCTTCTGCTCTCAAAATTATAATACGACAGCCTGTTTATGGTCCTCAACACCTTCCGAACAAACATTGTATGATGCAATCGGTGTGTCTGCAGTGGTGTCCGCCGTCCGACCCACCGCGGGCCTCCCAGCATGAAAATTGTAAACAAGTGTGAAGGCTGTGGTCAGTGTTCTCAGCGGGACTGCAGCGTGCGTCATGTGTCTGTCTGTATTATGTTTGATCAAATTCGTGGATAAAAGTGTCTACGGGAATTACATCTCAGCCATATCACACAAGACCATTAAAAGTGTGTATAATCTATCATCACTAGTGTTATAATTCATTACTTCTCGAATATTTTAAACCTCTATACAAGTATACTACTTCCGACTCGCGCCACATGATGTAAACATCGTCATGTATTTTCACTTTTCTTTGAAGAAATATTGTGAATTTCACGTTTATTTTGTAAGTGTACCGAAGAGAGTGATTCACGCTATTCCAGCTAGGTAATATTCTAAGATTTTTTTTCTTTTCTTTCTTATCACCTACCTAATTTATGGAATCGAAGTAGGTCGGTCCTTTACCTACAGTGCGACGATGTTCATATTACTTCAAAATGTAGTGTTTCTCAATTATTTGATAACACATAATATATTTTGTGAATGGTAACGTACATACAGGTATCAGAAAAATAAGGTCTTCTATCCCATTGGTTGGAAGGAAAACATAGACTTATCCCTGTAGCAAAAACTTGTAATATGGCAAAATATGAACTTATGAGGCGCAATCGATCGCAGCAAAGATTGATTGATTGATTGATACATTTATTGTTGAATTAATAAAGAAATACAACAAAGGAGGAGGATGGACCTTGCCACCCACCCCCTGGGCAAAGACTTAATGTTAAAGTATCAAAAATATATACATATACAGCATACATAACAAGAATACAAGTACTTAAATAAATAAATACAGATATTGCACAGCTTATTGCATAAACATCCTACAGTCTGGGGACAAACTGAGGATATTCCCTGGGTATATCCGAGAGTGGTTGAGTCTAGATGGTCAATGAGACTAAACAAGTCATGTTGACCTTGTGGCCTAAATTTAGCAACGAGAGGACATTCCATGATGTAGTGACGCAGTGTGTGTCCCCTTGGTGCAGCACGCAGCACACACCAGGAGAAGCACTGACTTCCCAAAAGTATTTGTAGCCTAATCTGACCCTCATTGCCACCCTATCGTGTGATGCAGTCTGCTTCCTATAGGTGTAAGCACGGGTCTGGGAGACACGTGCATAGTCGACTAGTGCCACTGTCCCTATACGTATGGCAACAAAGCTCCAACTGATCACTCATGCTACTATGTACAAAGTAGCAAAGATAACTATAAAAGTCTTCGAGTCAAAAGGTAAAATGGCCCTGTGCCCTTCCATGCATATTACAAAAATTGGGCTACAAGACAAATTTCTTAGGACATATTTCGACACGAAAATTAATATACCATATTCACACAAAATATTGTGTACTTCTGTGGTGCAGTAATATATACAAGTGAAGGAAAATAGTCACCTTTGTTTGATACAAGGCCATCTTGAAAACCGTGACGTCCTTCCCGCGGTTTGGGTTCGGTTTTTATACTTCAGCGTAGGGGTGGGCACGATACGATTCCGGAATCGATTCCGTCGATTCCGCCGCAGACAGCAGGGTATCGATTCCACTGAATGGTATCGATACCTTGGCATATATATATATATATATATATATATATATATATATATATATATATATATATATATATATATATATATATATATATATATATATCAAAATGAATATTTTTTTTCTTTGAAAGGATATAGTGAAGTAAAGGAATATTTAGTTATGAATGTATAACAACTTTGCCATACTTTTAGGATGTATTATGTATTTTTGCCATTCTTGTGATTATATTATTGTTTGGCATTTTTAATAGGAATCTCCCTTTCATTTTGTGATACGGAACTGTGATAAAGTATTGGCTGTAATTATACACTGAAATATATTTTATGATATTTTATTTTGTATATAACCTATTTTCATAATAAATATCAAATACCTCAACCAATTAATTGTTTATTTGTCCCTCTTCCATGTGTGTGTAATTTTGCTGCAGTCTCTGACGAGACAGCCAGACGTTACCCTACGGAACGAGGTCAGAGCTCATTATTTCCGATCTTCGGATAGGCCTGAGACCAGGCACACACCATACACCGGGACAACAAGGTCACAACTCCTCGATTTACATCCCGTAGCTACTCACTGCTAGGTGAACAGGGGCTACACGTGAAAGGAGACACACCCAAATATCTCCACCCGGGAATCGAACCCCGGTCCTCTGGCTTGTGGAGCCAGTGTGTGTGTGTGTGTGTGTGTGTGTGTGTGTAGAAAAATAATATTCCGGAATCGCTTCACACACTACCACAATACCAAGGCAAATCGTGATTGCAAGGAGGCGATATCAGTGTCGTGGACGTGAACAAGATGTATGAGACTTAGCTTAATAAATCTTGGACGTGAAGGGCATGAAACGATACCAGAATCGGCTGGCGCCCCTGGTCGCGCGCTGGAGACAGAGCGGTGGGATCGATTCCGGAATTGATGGTGCAAGGAGGCGATACCAGAACCGGCTGGCTCCCTGGCCCTGGTATCGATTCCGGAATCGATACCAGCGATTCCAACAGACTTTGGAATCGGAATCGGCAATACTCAAAACAGCGAGTCTTGCCCACCCCTACTTCAGCGGCAGCTAAGGTTTTTTTTTTTTTTTTTCAAGGAATGCGAAAGGTTCTGAATCCGAAAATATTTTGACCGTAAGAAATAAAGGAAAATTAATTAATCCCTCTGTGGACTTCAAGAAAATCTGCTGAAGGAACTACTCCAGTACATATTATATAAGAATGGAGTTGAACCTTTCAAGTATTCATTGTAGCCTGTAATTAGAGAACAAAAAATTTGTTTGGCTATGGATGATAGTAGGCTAAGGAGATTGAATGGGAAGATAGTGCTGGCCGTAGTGATCAATATTTTCCCTCTACTCCTTGCAAGCATTAGATAAACTTCACATCAAACGACAAAGAAAAGAGAAGAAACAAAAAGAATAAAAGAAAAACATATAACAAACCCACTTCCTCATTTATCAACTAGTCTCTACCTCTTACTTTACTATTGCTATTCCTTCCCATCTCTACTATTGCCATTATTATTACTCTCACCGTTCCAGTCTTGCTTCCCTATATGTCCCATGCTTTATGGTGGAAGTTGGAAGGAAGAGGGAAGGGGAGGGAGATAAGAATTCATAATGGGGTAATTTTATCAATACTTTACATGATACATAGTGAAAGGAAGATATGAAGGATATGAGTGGAAGTGGAAGTGTCTAGGCTAGGTGTGCATAGGAGAGGAGGTTATTACATTATAGCCTCTGTGGGTGATAGTTTTTTTCATTACCCTTATCAATCATCATCCTGGTGAGTGGTGACAAAAGACAGTCTACTATATGGGATATTACAAGCTAGGTTATCATTTAGTACTTACACAGATGTTATCATCACAAAGCAACACAAGAAAAGTTACATGGGCACTCCAACCTCTAACCCTTTGATAACACTTCCTATCTCCTCTAAAACATGGTAAGAAACTTTCAAACAATCATATTCAAGATGTGGATCTACCAAAGCATTCACTCCACATAAACAGTAACATCACTGTAGTGTCAAATATACCATCCCAACCAACACCAATGCCACAAGAATGGTTACAAACTAACACACAAAACAAACTGCATTAATAAACTTTCCATAACAAACTTTACTAACTCAGTCTTCAGGAGAAATGAAAGGATGACATCCCTCACTCATCCACTTCACCTCCTCTTTCTTCTGTATATGCAAATTTCCATGTAAAGTTCCCATACCTGAACAAACAAATTTCTCATTAGGATAAACCACTTGTTAACCGCAACACTAGTCACACCACCTTGCATGCTAGAGAATGGGAGAGGAAAACCAGCAATGACAATGATATGTTACACAAAAACACACAAATATGTAATTAGTGCCTCACTACAGTGGATATGATGGCACTGCACAGCCATAATGCTACATCACACCAGATGTGAGGGTAGAACACACACTGCAGTGTAGTGGTTAGCACACTCGGCTCACAACCAAAAAGGCCCGGGTTCAAATCCTGGGCGTGGCGAGGCAAATGGGCAAGCCTCTTAATGTGTAGCCCCTGTTCACCTAGCAGCAAATAGGTACAGGATGTAACTTGAGGGGTTGCAGCCTCGCTTTTCCTGGTGTGTGGAGTGTGTTGTGGTCTCAGTCCTACCCAAAGATCAGTCTATGAACTCTGAGCTCACTCCATAATGGAGAAAGCTGGCTGGGTGATCAGCAGGCAACCTTGGTGAATACACACACACACACACACACACAGACTGATTTAGATGTGGTGGTGCTGTGTCATACCCAAGTGAGAATAAAGCACACACACACACACATACACACAGTTTTTGCTTGTGATGGCATTGCATGGCTCATGTGCTGCATCACACCAGATATGGACAAAATATCACACACACACACACACACTCTGCACACATTTGCTAAGGAATATTGGAGTAGCATTTCACTATATGGACAAGGAAATGATGAAGAAATTGATAAGTACTAAAATAAGACCTAGATTGGAATATGCAGGAGTTGTGTGGACTCCCCATAAAAAGAAACACATAAGAAAATTAGAGAGACTACAAAAAATGGCTACAAGAATGGTTCCAGAATTTAAAGGGATGGCATATGAGGAGAGACTAAAGGCAATGGATCTACCAACCTTGGAGCAGAGAAGAGAGAGATGGGATCTGATACAAGTTTATAAATTGATTAACGGAATGGATGAAGTGGATAATGAGAAACTGATTCTGAGAGAAGAATATGACTTTAGAAGCACAAGATCGCATAGTAAGAAACTAAGGAAGGGACGATGTCTGAGAGATGTTAAAAAATTTAGTTTCCCACAAAGATGTGTTGAGACTTGGAGCAGTTTGAGTGAGGAAGTGGTATCAGCAAAGAGTGTACATAGTTTTAAAGAAAAATTGGATAAGTGTAGATATGGAGACGGGACCACACGAGCATAAAGCCCAGGCCCTGTAAAACTACAACTAGGTAAATACACACACACACACAAACAGCTTTAGATGCAATGCGGTCTACTGCCCCAATACTGCTTCTTACTGAATGTGAGGACAAAACACAGTTCTAGGCCATGCTTCTGGAATGAATACTCCTTGAGTTTAGTGCTTTGCCTTTGGAAGAAAGCAAATGTGAAACTCAAAGGTAATGCATTCTTCCTTGTGCCATCTCTTTTATAGTCTTTAGGTAATTAAGTTAGTGATGGAAGTTGAATCAGTCACAGAATTGCATGTGGATGTTTTTTAAAATTTATAAAAAAGATGAAGGAATTAATTGTTGAGTGCCAGGTCAAATATACTTATTTCTTTAGTAATTCATATTTTAATCAAATATCTTATATAGTTTCTTGCAATGCTTAAAATTATGGATAATACATTTTTTACATCACTGATTAAGTCATATACATACATACATACATTACATAATGAAAGGCAAAAGTAATACTCTCGATATTGTCAGCAAGCCACACTTGAAACTCCCTGTGTGTCCAAATCAAACTTTTCACATGTGAGTGACTAATTTGAGGGAAATTGAGAAAGAAAAAAAAATCTATATAACATTTCAAGTGATGAGAGAGAGAGAGAGAGAGAGAGAGAGAGAGAGAGAGAGAGAGAGAGAGAGAGAGAGAGAGAGAGAGAGAGAGAGAGAGAGAGAGAGAGGTTAAAAAAGTAAACTATTCTTGGAGTACTAGAAAAACATCCACCAAAGCATGAAAGTGAGACAAATCCCAATGACGGTCCCTAGAATGAGGGAATCCCGCCTCTTACGGATATTAATCTTGGTCATCAGAGAGTTAACCATTGGAAACCGATTAGAAAGATCATTAACTTTTGTTTGTATCATCTTGAATGTCTGCCGCTGTGTCTTCAAGTGGTCCCGGGTGTCCATAGCAATGGTGATCTGCTCGTCAACAAGTCCTTCAGAGTTGACCAGGTGTTCACTCTCCTTCAGGTAAAGGTCTCGGCGGGAGAGACCAGCCAGACTCTTACCTCCATTCCGCCCAGTCCCCAAAAGCTGCTCCCGCTCTCTCCGGGATTTGATAGTGTTGTTGGTTCGCTGGAACTCGTGTGTGTAGTCCTGTGGATGGATGATGCTTCACATGTGTCTTCCCTTTAGATAACAACACTTATACATCTTCCCATTTGTAAAATGAAATTTGAAATCTCCTCAAGTCACAGATGTATAAATGTGATCAGACTCATAATTTATTATGCAAATGCTCATGTTGGCTCAAAGGCTGGTGGTCACTTTTCTCACAGAACATGATGAACATAGATAATTTCAAGAAAAAATGAAAGGTGAATGTTGATACATGGAGTAAAAGACATCTAATTAATCAGGCATGATGCAAACACCAAATCACACTTTCTGAGAATAAATTAGAGCTCACCAAGTCTATAAACTTTCGCAGAATCATAACCAAGGAAAATATCATTGTAATAGGTTCTGTAATGTTGTAGAATAAATTTTACATGATTGAAGTCAGACAGAAAGAGGATCAGTTTCAGGAGATGGATGGCTAATGTAACATTTTACATCCACTTCTCTGCTCAGGTCACCATTAAAAACAAGCTCAGTTAAACCAAGGTTTATGGAAAATGAAATATTTCTTCTCAGCCTTTTGTCTAAGATCAAAGTGTAGTAGTGTTAGTGACAATCATCTCTTTTATATACTCAGCACAAAGAGTTGGTTAAGTGAAACTAAATTGATCTACAAAACATATAAAATTCTTAATAAACTGTTATAGCTATCATATAAACTGCAAGTTAATTTATGACAAAACAACACAATAAAACAACATGATGTAATAACTCAAAGTTTCAAGTTTTCTGCATTTTTATCTGTAAGGAAGGTGATTTTGTATAGGAACATGTTTGTGTGAGGGTGAGCTGGTGTAAGGAGAATAAGAATGACAGACATTCACACCAGAGAAACTTGAACACAGTCCTTCGAACCTGCAGGATATCACGGTGCCGCTGTAAGGTGTGGATCGTGGCCACTGAGGAGCCATGGGGACAGTTATTCATTCTCTCATTGATGTCTGTGAGAGCCGTCAACAGTTGCTCCAACTCAACGGAAATGGTCTCATACCTGGAACATGTTTAATGTGATTATAAGCACCATTCAAAATAACCTGAAAAAGATAAATAAAAAAATACAGCAGAAGTTGATTCTCTTCTATTTTTTTCTTAACTGCAATTTCCTCTTAATATTAGTTGTGTGCTGGGTTATAGTTCAATTGATTCCACACACTGACTTAAATTTTTTTTCCTAGTGAAGAAATAATGAAAGAGTAGGGATTGACCCTCAGGAACTTTTTAAATGCTTACAACAGTATGCTTGCCAAGAATAACAGTCTACATACTTAATCGAGCAATGATTACCTGCAGATTGCTATTTTCAAAAAAATATATCCCAATAAGAAAGGAAATTAGGTGATTAAATAACAATGAACAAGATATTGTGGGCTAAGAATGAGGGGAGAGTGAAATGGTGGAGTGCAGGCGATGGGGACAGTTGTGATGTGGAGGAATGGTGAGGGCAGGGCAGGGTGGGCTTACATTTGGTCTCCCGAGAGTAAGGAGACACTCTCAGGATTTGTGTTGATGGCTGCACTGCTACTCCCATAACTGGCGGCTATCTTGCTGAACGACACCAGCTTTACATCAATCTCACTTTCTAACTGCCTTGCTCGCTTCCGTAAATCCTCAAAGGACATTTTAACTTCAACTTCCTCGGATGTTGACATTTGCACTCCATACGTACATGCGTCGTTGTGGTGACTTTCTTTGCTGGGTTTTCTATATTCAAAACTCATCTTGATATCTCTCTATGTATTATGATGCGCGTCTTATTAAAATATTTGTGGACATGCCCATTTTAAATACACCCTTTCAAAGTCTCACATCTTTTCTCGAATTCATAAGCTCGATATAGAAAGCATAACATTACACGTCTGAGCAATGACCATTGTTATAAATGTAGTTGGTACATTTGAAAAGATTCTAATAAAATCATAAGAAAACAAACGACACAGATATTTATTTATCTAATATTGTGTGCAATGTTATTCAAGAATAGTCATTTCCATCCACTAAACACTGCGCACCAAGGAGATTGAATTAAACTTCTTGGTGCGCACCCCTCGGGGGGGTCACGTACCCAAAGTCACTGCGTCCCCGGCCCGCCGTACACATCAATATGAAGAAGAGCTGTGGATAATACAAGTTTGACAAGGAAGACTCGTCAAACCCATCCACGTAAGGCAAAACATTGAATAATTATGATCATCATCATCACTTCTGTTTAACTCTCTTCTTCTACGTAAGTGACTCGGTTATTAATTGTTAAAATCTTTCACACACACACACACACACACACACACACACGCGTAGTGTAGTGGTTAGCACGCTCGACTCACAATCGAGAGGGTCCGGGTTCGAGTCCCGGAAAGCGGCGAGGCAAATGGGCAGGCCTCTTAATGTGTAGCCCCTGTTCACCTAGCAGTAAATAGGTACGGGATGTAACTCGAGGGTTGTGGCCTCGTTTTTCCGGTGAGTGGAGTGTGTTGTGGTCTCAGTCCTACCCAAAGATCGGTCTATGAGCTCTGAGCTCTCTCCGTAATGGGGAAGACTGGCAGGGTGACCAGCAGACGACCGTGGTGAATTACACACACACACCGCGTAGTGTAGTGGTTAGCACGCTCGACTCACACTCGAGAGGGTCCGGGTTCGAATCCCGGAGGCGGCGAGGCAAATGGGCAAGCCTCTTAA
>NC_059291.1:29456227-29503727 GCF_017591435.1 Portunus trituberculatus
TCACCTCTGTTATGCGCTCGGCACAAAGAGAAGGATCTCTGACATGAAAACAATAATCATCCCAAGGGAAATCAGAATAGTACTGCCTTAGTTCCTCCCACTTAGCAGAGTTAAAATGCCAGAAGCACCTCCGCTTAGGCGGGTCCTGAGGCTGCACTGGAGTGATAGAACTGGTAACGGAAATTAGATTGTGGTCGGAGGAGCCCAACGGAGAGGAAAGTTTAACAGAGTAAGCAGAAGGGTTGGAGGTTAGGAAAAGATCAAGAATGTTGGGCGTGTCTCCAAGGCGGTCAGGAATACGGGTAGGGAACTTCACTAGCTGCTCTAGGTCATGAAGGATAGCAAAGTTGAAGGTTTGTTCACCAGGTTGGTCAGTGAAAGAAGATGAAAGCCAAAGCTGGTGGTGAACATTGAAATCCCTAAAATGGAGATCTCAGCAAAAGGAAAGTGAGATAAGATGTGCTCCACCTTGGAAGTCAAATAGTCAAAGAATTTTACATAGTCAGAGGAATTAGGTGAGAGGTATACAGCACAGATGAATTTAGTTAGAGAGTGACATTGAAGTCTTAGCCAGATGGTAGAAAATTCTGAAGATTCAAGATTGTGGGCACGAGAGCAAGTGGTGTCGTTACGCACGTATGCGCAACATCCAGCTTTGGATTGAAAATGAGGATAGAGCAAGTAGGAGGGAACAGAAAAGGGCTGCTGTCAGTAGTCACAGACAACTGTGTTTCGGTTAGGAAGAGAAGATGAGGTTTAGTAGAGGAGAGGTGGTGTTCCACAGATTGAAAATTAGAACGAAGGCCACGAATGTTGCAGAAATTGATAGTGAAAGTATTAGATGAAGTGTCAAGACACCCAAGGTCGACAGCAGAGGGGCAGTCCGACCTGGGGACATTTATGGTCCCTCCCAGAGGGGACTCTGAGGCAGGGCGTGGTGAAGCCATTATTAAATTTTGATTTGAAGAGAGTGTAAAAGTGTAAGGTGTTGTAGTGTAGTGTAGGAAGTAGTAGAAGTTGTCTTTAGAGGGCAGGCTGCAGCTGCTCAATTGTATAAATGAGACCACAAAGGAACCGGGAAGAGAGGACACGGGAATCACTCAGTCTGCAGCACTGCCTACATCCCCGTAAGTACCTCTCCTGGAGTATTCCACCGGGCGGCAGGTGACTACCCCCCTATGCCTACCTTTGCCTAGGGCTCCAAAATTCCTAAATCCGCCCCTGTTCGAGGGGTTCTAGCTTCGCTGTCCTTGCGTGTGGAGTGTGGTATGGTCGTATCCGAAGATGAGCTCTGAGTTCGCTCCGTAATGGGGAAGGCTGGCTGAGTGCAGCAGGCGACGGTGAATACACAAGTCTGGAGCTTGGAGCACTACGTAGGAAAGATGGTTGTGATAGGGCAACATTCTCTTCGACTTGAGAATAATATTTTAAACGTTTAGAGATATACAAACATCTGCAAGAAGGTAATGGGTAAAAAGGAGAATTTTTGCAATTTCTACCCAGTTGGACTGTTTTGGCTATGAATGTTTGACACCGCGACATATTTGGCAAAATATGCAATGGTGTCATATGTGGATAATGAAGGCAATTATATGAGTAAGTTCACGGTAAACTTAGCAAAAATTTGCAGATACTGGTAACAAGAAAAAAAGGTGTCGATAGATGTACTCTGATACAATAACTCTCGTTATTGTACCATGGATGTACTCACCCTTCCATGACGCCAATGCGATGTTTAAAAACGGTACTCTATTTACGTTACATACGGTGTTAAATTTAGTGTAAATATTAATCATAAATGCAAATGTCACGTAACAGCAGAATGTATTAAAGGGTACAATAAGCAAAAATGTTTGGAAAACACTAACATACGGAAAGATCTCGAGTTTGTACCGAACGGTGTGTGTGTGTGTGTGTGTGTGTATTTACCTAGTTGTAGTTTTACAGGGCCTGGGCTTTATGCTCGTGTGACCCCGTCTCCATATCTACACTTATCCAATCTTACTTTAAAAGTATGCACACTCGTTGCAGACACTACTTCTTCATTTAAACTGTTCCACGTCTCAATACATCTCTGCGGGAAACTATATTTTTTTAACATCTCTCAGACATCTTCCTTTTCTCAGCCTTTTACTATGCGATCTTGTGCTTCGGATGTCATATTCTTCTCTCAGGATCAGTTTCTCATTATCCACTTGGTCCATTCCGTTGATCAATCTATAAACTTGTATCAGGTCTCCTCTCTCCTTCTTTGTTCCAGGGTTGGTAGATCCATAGCCTTTAGTCTCTCCTCATATGTCATCCTTCAAATTCTGGAACCATTCTTGTAGCCATTTTTGTAGTCTCTCCAGTTTCCTTATGTGTTTCTTTTTATGAGGGGTCCACACTACTCCTGCATATTCCAATCTGGGTCTTATTATAGTACTTATCAATTTCTTCATCATTTCTTTGTCCATGTAGTGAAATGCTACTCCAATATTCCTTAGCAAATTATATGTTTCTCTAAAAATTCTATCAATATGGCTTACTGGTTGATTGTTTTCTTCCATCGTCACTCCTAAGTCCTTTTCCTTTTTAACTTTCTCCAGTTCTACTCCATCTCCCATCTTATAAATTCCTACAGGTCGTCTTTCACTCTTTCCCATTTCCATGACATGGCTTTTGTTCACATTGAATTCCATTTCCCACTTGTGTGTGTGTGTGTGTGTGTGTGTGTGTAATTCACTGTTTGATCTGCTGCAGTCTCTGCCGAGACAGCCAGACGTTACCCTACGGAACGAGCTCAGAGCTCATTATTTTCGATCTTCGGATAGGCCTGAGACCAGGCACACACCACACACCTGGACAACAAGGTCACAACTCCTCGATTTACATCCCGTACCTATCACTGCTAGGTGAACAGGGGCTACACGTGAAAGGAGACACACCCAAATATCTCCACCCGGCCGGGGAATCGAACCCCGGTCATCTGGCTTGTGAAGCCAGCGCTCTAACCATTGAGCTACCGGGCCGTGTGTGTGTGTGTGAGAGGTAAAAGAGTTGGTTGGATGGCTGATAACTGGTCATGTTCAGCGGGATAGTCGTTTTTTTTTTTTTTTTCTTTTTTTTTCAGTGGATCTCCTACCGATATAAAGTAAAATGTGTGGCTTTTTTTTTCACCGCTTTTTCGTGAGTTTCACCCACTTCATTCCGATGTGGACGACCTACATGCGTATTATAAATGTTAGATGATTTTGTCTTCAGTGGTCAGTGTTAGGATATAAAATGTTTAAAATTTACCTTTGCTCACAACACGATTAGTAAATCTCTCTCTCTCTCTCTCTTCTTATACCCATTTTTTGTAGTTTCTTCAACTTCCTTATGTTTCTTTTTATGGGGGGGTCCACACCACTCCTGCATACTCCAATCTGGGTCTTATTATAGTACTTATCAATTTCTTTATAAAATCTTTGTCTATGTAGTGAAACGCTATTCCAACATTCCTTAGCAAATTAGGTCTCTCTAAAAATTCTATTTATATGGCTTACCGGTTGATTGTTTTCTTCCATCGTCACTCCCAAGTCCTTTTCCTTTTTTACTTTCTTCAGTTTTACTACATCTGCCATCGTATAGATTCCCACTGGTCGTTCACTCTTTCCCATTTCCATGACATGGCTCTTGTCCACATTGAATTCCATCTCCCACTTCTTACTCTATTTCCAGATCTTATTTAGGTCTTCCTGCAGTATTTCACAATCTTCTTTTTGCTTTATAACTCTGCAGTTTCGCATCGTCCACAAACAGATTTATGTAACTGTTCACTCCCTCTGGCATGTCATATATATATATATATATATATATATATATATATATATATATATATATATATATATATATATATATATATATATATATATATATATATATATATATATATATATATATATATATATATATATATATATATATATATATATATATATATATATATATATATATATATATATATATATATATATATATATATATATATATATATATATATATATATATATATATATATATATATATATATATATATATATATATATATATATATATATATATATATATATATATATATATATATATATATATATATATATATATATATATATATATATATATATATATATATATATATATATATATATATATATATATATATATATATATATATATATATATATATATATATATATATATATATATATATATATATATATATATATATATATATATATATATATATATATATATATATATATATATATATATATATATATATATATATATATATATATATATATATATATATATATATATATATATATATATATATATATATATATATATATATATATATATATATATATATATATATATATATATATATATATATATATATATATATATATATATATATATATATATATATATATATATATATATATATATATATATATATATATATATATATATATATATATATATATATATATATATATATATATATATATATATATATATATATATATATATATATATATATATATATATATATATATATATATATATATATATATATATATATATATATATATATATATGAGAAGTAGTATTGGCAATAATACTGATCCCTGTGGCACTCTGCTCTACTGCTCTCCAGTTGGACTTCATATCTAAACCACTGCCTGTGTGTGTGTGTGTGTGTGTGTGGAGAGAGAGAGAGAGAGAGAGAGAGAGAGAGAGAGAGAGAGAGAGAGAGAGAGAGAGAGAGAGAGAGAGAGAGAGAGAGAGAGAGAGAGAGAGAGAGAGAGAGAGAGAGAGAGAGAGAGAGATATTCTCACTAAGAAGTTGCTTTGAATCAGGTAATACTTGCAAATGAGAAGGTCCCTGCATGGCATGAGTTTCCCATTACCTGAATAAAATTTGGAGTATGCTTAAGAGCTGCTATGGAGGACTCTTGCTAAGACGACTGATAAGTATGTATAGTACATTATGTACTTATTTATAGTAAGTGCAACTAAAATGAATGAAGACTTAAGATATGGAATAAATGCAATGGAAAGTGATCAGTATAATTAATTTAAATGTATGCTGAAGATCAAGTCCATCTTATAAAATGACACTCATAAATTGCATTTCATCTCATATTATTGGAAATTCAGTCACCAAATTTCCTGGATATCTGTAAAGATGACTAAAAAGGACAGAATGCAGTGATTGGGATTCTCTCATCTTTTATTTCATTTCACTTCACTCCCAAATACTACATGACTACCTGTTAAAGATGACAACCTAGTATTTAAATCAAACTAGGGAAAGCTTTGTCGTGAATGTAGAAACTATATCAGTTCCAGAAAATACTGCATACAGGACCGGTTTTGGTGGCTGATAATTCAACAAATACAGGAATTCAGATCGTAACAAATGTGCAAATAAATGGAATTGAAAGTAAAATAAAGATTATAAAGTGTGTACATTGTATCAGGTTGAAAATTGTTATTTTTCCTACATACAGTATGTATGGAACACAGGAGATGCAGTACAGGGCTGTCTGGAGAGTCTTAATTTAATGTTAAAAAATGTATAATCCTGAAAAATATAATTGCTGCAGTCTGGAGAAAAGTTAACCCACTTTGTAACAAGAGTCAAGGATAAACGAGTGAGAATTGCAATGCATGGTAGAATATATCAGTACATGGTAAAGTGCATATATAGTGCTACTGTAAGATATGTCTCAATAAATAAGGAATTAAGCAAGTAGCTTCTGATAAAGAAAATTAGTGAAACAATGACAATAAACAGATTGTGTTGATTCAACCATAAATACTGGAGGAGTACAAATTAAGCAGATTAAATGTTTGAAGAAGAGCCAACATTCCTAAGTAGTAGAGGTAGAAGTATTCAACTGTGTGGTTTGACAAGATTAATTTACTGAGTAACAAAGGCTAATACATCTACATTTAAAACAAAAATGATTACCCGAACATGCCTGTCTACTGAAAACAACAGACAAGAGATTAATGAATGTGGACATATATGAAAATGGAGTTGTGAATACCCTTGGTCCCTTTACTCCTGAACATAACATGTAGCTCAATAGTATGGGTATCTCCGGATCACTGGATGACATCACTTGTATGGATGAAAACTATTCTTGCCTTAGACTGCCTGTAATGCATGAGATATATTCCAAACATTAAGTGTACTCCCTACTGCTTTTCCCTTCAATGGCTAACATCATGAAAGTTTTTTGGCCTTGTCTTGATGTTTGGTTAAACAATGACCAGTTGTGTTCAACCAAGTAAGTGTTGCAGATAGTGCAAATGATGAAGTGTTATAAAAGGACAGGCATCAAACATAATACTGATACCAATGCACACCACCCATCAGAGGTGTGGAATGGACGGAGTGTGTCACCATGTTACACAGCCAAACAAACACATTAGCATGCGGCTCTGCATCCACCAAATTAAATAGATTATTTTTTGGTTTTATTTAGAGTAAAATTGTGAAAATTACATATTTATGAAAGGCATTCTCTTTCCATGAACATGGAATAATTTTTTAAAGAAAATACAAGTGAAATGAAGATTCTCTAAAAAATGAGAAACTAAATCCAACAATGTTTTTCAAGTTGAGAATAAAGATTAGAATATAAAAATATTTCAGAAGTTGAGAATAATGAATAGAATATGCAAGAAGTGTAAGAATGGAAGTAGAAACTCTTTTGATGTAGTAAGCCTCTTTGGATTCCATGAATATCTAATAAAAACTTTCCAAAATAATCATTCTTAATTTGCAATGAAAATGAAATGAGCTGTCTTTAAATCAGTACATAACTTTCCCAGAGTAGTGTCCTCTGATCAACCACAATTGTATGGCATCATCTGGACTTAAGAGTATTAATAGAAAGAGGGAAACAAATGGAATCAAGTCATCAGTTCACAACAGAGAGAGAGAGAGAGAGAGAGAGAGAGAGAGAGAGAGAGAGAGAGAGAGAGAGAGAGAATCATGGGAAGTATATCAGAAATCCTTATTCTGGTCACCAACCTTTAATTACATTCTAAAAAAAAAAAGTAGTCAGCTTCAGATTTGTCTCATTTTATTCAAATGTCTTCAACCTAAAAAAAAAAAAAAAAAAAAAAAAAAAAAAAAAAAACATTAATTTCAGTGTAGTTGAGCAGAGGTGTTGCATAAAATAAACAAAGTATTTATGTTGGTAGGAGTCAATATGTGGGGAAAAAAATCATACATGAGTTCATTTGTCAGATTTTACTTTTAAATATTGATCACTGTCATCTTTCCATCTTTGCCATCACACAGACATTATCCTAAAACTTAAAATTACCTTATCAAACCTAAGAGGGTGAGGCAAGAGCGACACTGACTTTCTACCAAAGAATAGGCTGCCCTTAGCGAGCTACCACAAGGACCCAGACTCTAGTCTGACTCTGAAGCCACAGAGGACCGCTCCTGACGCTTCATGGAGAGCAGCGCCTTCTCTCTTAACTTGCGCTCCAGCTCCTCCCCACCGACGCTTTCCTCTGACTCACTTTCAGACTCCTGGTGAGGGAGGTGGGGAGAGGTTTTTATAAACTGTTCGAAGAGTAAATGGTTGGAACATAGAAATAAACTGATATCCAATATATAGATAAGCTGTTGTGAGCTGAAGAAGCTGTGATTAAGCCTCAGCTAGCTAGCAAAGGAAATGAACAGTGAGAATAAAAATGAAAGACCAACTGAAAGAAATAATTTCATCAAATGTATTAAAATGATGTTCTTAAATGATGAGGAATATTCCTCGAAGTA
Organism: Portunus trituberculatus; assembly: GCF_017591435.1. NCBI lineage: Eukaryota > Metazoa > Arthropoda > Malacostraca > Decapoda > Portunidae > Portunus > Portunus trituberculatus. Next base: position 29,464,064 of record NC_059291.1, read on the forward strand.
GGTGAGGAGGGTGCTCATTTATATAACGGGAATTCAATGAATAAAATAAAAAATATATATGTATATAAAATTAATTTTATTTTTAGAAGATATTCATGGTATATCAGAAATGTAACAGGACTTCTCTGTATGTTTAACATTGGGTTGTCACCACCCAAGACCATGTAGTATATATGTTCAGCATCACAAGGATCTGTCTCAGACACCATTGCAAGCTAGAAAAACTATTTTGCATGTGACAAAATACTGAATACAAGAATCAATGGTGCTTAAACTAACACTCTAGTCACCAAACCTGGTGAAGATCTACTTCACAAATATAAATATTGTTTCCAAGGAAATGGAAAATGTTACATTGCAATTAGTTTTTGTGATCCTATTAACTTTTTTAGTGATTGCAAAACACCTATATATATCTGCAGTAAAATACAACCAATCACTTACAAGGAAAATGTATATGTACATAAATTACTGTAAAGAAAGGCAAAGCAGTAGCATAAAACATGCATGCAGTAGGACTGATCAACTATTACAGAAAACATCATGCAAGTCACACTAATTTGTAAAAAGTAAGCATCTGTATGGTATCATAATCAAAATAAGGAACCTAACTTTTGATCAAGAACAATGAAGTTCTCTGAACCCAGAAATGACAGGAAAATACATGTTGAGTGAAAATAAGAAGACAATAATACTTTGTCATATAACCATTATTTTATCTTACCTCTTCTTTATTGGACTGAGCAAAAATAGCCACAATTTTAAATAGTGTGTGTGTGTGTGTGTGTGTGTGTGTGTGTGTGTGTGTGTGTGTGTGTGTGTGTGTGTGTGTGTGTGTGTGTGTGTGTGTGTGTGTGTGTGTGTGTGTGTGTGTGTGTGTGTGTGTGTGTGTGTGTGTGTGTGTGTGTGTGTGTGTGTGTGTGTGTGTGTGTGTGTGTGTGTGTGTGTGTGTGTGTGTGTGTGTGTGTGTGTGTGTATATATATATATATATATATATATATATATATATATATATATATATATATATATATATATATATATATATATATATATATATATATATATATATATATATATATATATATATATATATATATATATATATATATATATATATATATATATATATATATATATATATATATATATATATATATATATATATATATATATATATATATATATATATATATATATATATATATATATATATATATATATATATATATATATATATATATATATATATATATATATATATATGTGTGTGTGTGTGTGTGTGTGTGTGTGTGTGTGTGTGTGTGTGTGTGTGTGTGTGTGTGTGTGTGTGTGTGTGTGTGTGTGTGTGTGTGTGTGTGTGTGTGTGTGTGTGTGTGTGTGTGTGTGTGTGTGTGTGTGTGTGTGTGTGTGTGTGTGTGTGTGTGTGTGTGTGTGTGTGTGTGTGTGTGTGTGTGTGTTTCAAAACATATACTCGTAGACTAGGTTGTGTAATAGTGTAAAAAAAAAAAAAAACCCATCTGACTCACACCTGAGAGATATGGTGTTTGAATTCTTTGCTGGATGGACAACTTGATTGTATGCTTTTTATCACTTATTCATCAAAGAGGAAAGACATAGTATCTTACAGTACAAAAAGTCTGGAAGAACATCTCTGTGTGTGTGTGTGTGTGTGTGTGTGTGTGTGTGTGTGTGTGTGTGTGTGTGTGTGTGTGTGTGTGTGTGTGTGTGTGTGTGTGTGTGTGTGTGCGCGTGCATGCGTGCACGCGTGCACAAGGGTTGTGTGTGTTATTGAATGCAACTAGAGCAAAAATGGTGTATGGCACACCAGAAGTGGTAAACAAGTAGTTGGCACTAACAAATTAAAAGAGAAATAGGATTCAGAATGAATATAAATGAGAAACTGGCTTCATGAATGCCATCTGCTTATCATTCACTATCGCTCACCTCATGCCGGTGCTTCTTGTGTTTCTTTTGTTTTTTGTGTTTCTTGTGCTTCTTCTTCTTGTCTTTCTTCTTCTTTTTCTTTTCTTCTGCCTCTGAGACCTACAGATTTACAAGATATCAGTCATGAGCCACAAGGCATGCATAAACCTCCACAAACACAAACGTACACTGCTGTTTAAATGTTGTGCAAGTTTCAAGTAATAAATGCCACAAATATTTTTGAATAATGGAAATAAGAACTATTGTGGAATACACTACGCGCCAATGAATTGTTCGCGGCTCCACAACAGATCACTTCCACGAGGGCCTCAAGATCATTTCCCCTAGTATGGCACCCGTAGTGATTTATGCGAGTTATCATGCATCTGGGAACATGTTTAAAGTACAAGCAGTCCATGAAAACCGTTGATGGACTGTCAGTTGACATTTGTCAGTTATTAGTAAAACTCATTTTCCGCCTGTAATTTGAGCAGACACGCCCTGACACAACTCACCTTTTCTTCATAATGGGAAGCAAGAAAGACTTATCAAAGGACCAGATAAAAGTCATTGTGTCTTTACATAAGGCAGAGAGGCCAGTGAAAGAAATAACCAGGATTGTGGGTGTTACAAGGAGATGTGTGCAAAAGTGGATATGAAAGTTTCGCATGGAAGGCGGGGTGGCAAAGCCAGAACAGAAAAAGAGGCCTGGGCGAGGACGTAAAACTTCATCACGCACAATAAATGTTGTGAAGCGTCAGGTGGATGCTTGTCCTCAAATCACAGCGAGGGAATTAAAAGAACAAAACCCTCAGCTGCTTGGTCAAGTGTCTGTGAGGACGGTACAACGCTGCCTGCATGATGACCTTGAGTTCCGCAGACGCCGCGCTCTCAAGAAGCCGCTCACCACCCCTAGGCAACAAGAGCTTAGGGTTGCATTTGCCACTAAATATCTTCAGTGGGATATGGCAAAATGGCACCAAGTGTTATGGAGCGATGAAGCTGTCTTCAGTGTCCTGCAACCGTGGCAAGCATGTGTACCGGCGACCAGGGAGTGACCCACTTGACACAAAATTTATATTTAAGACTGAAAAGCACCCTGATTCAGTAATGGTGTGGACCTGCTTCAGTTATCATGGTGTAGGAAATTTAGTGTTTTTGCCAAGAAATGAAAACATGAATCAGAACAATTATTTGTAACTTTTATGTGATTTTTTGCCCGGGTCTTTTGAAATGTGCAACGCTACTGTGTTCATGCAGGATGGAGCTCCATGTCACAGGTCAAAATCCGTTCTGACTTGGCTTCAGGACTGCCAGATTGACTTTTTGGAGGACTGGCCACCCAATTCCCCTGATCTGAACCCTACTGAAAACATCTGGTCCATCATGAAGAGGTGCATGTAGAGGAGGGATATCTCTGACATAACAAAGCTGCGGACGGCCATCAGGGAGGAATGGCATAATCTATATCAAATAACCTTCAATAACCTGGCTTCTAAAGTGTATAAGAAGGAGGGGAAAGCCCATCAATTACTAGTTTCTTTGTAAGTATTATAGTACTTTTGTTTTCTCCATTCTAAGTGCATTCCATCACCTGTGGTGTCACGGCGAACAATTCATTGGCGCATAGTGTATCATTGGATCAAAATAACATATGCTACAAAGAAAGCAATACTGTACATGAACTACGGGAGAAGAGTTATCAGGATATTTCAATTCATTGTATGACTTGTCAAAACCTAAAATTTCCTTCAAGAAGTTATCATGACAGAATAATCCAATTGTTCCTGTATATTCCTACACATTCTGATTTTCTTATTGACAATGTCCATACTAATCCACATTCCTTTTACCCATCTTATCCACATAATCAAATTTGAGATAAAATGAAATTAAATTTAAAAAGATATCCACAAAAGTGAGAATGTATGACTACAGCATGGTTCAATAATAACTTCTTATTCAGAAGGTACTCACATCTGAGTCGGAACTGCTATCCTTCTTCTTGTGCTTCTTCTTCTTCTTTTTCTTCTTCTTCTCCACAGGTGAAGACTCTCTGCTGGAGGAGCCATCATCTTCCTCTTCCTCCTCCTCCACTGAGCCATCTGGTGAGCCTGAATCCAGTCGTCTCCTCTGCCTTGGTGATGGCGAGTCTACCAGAGAGCGCGACCTTCGTTTGGATGCCCGTCGGTCCGACCTGGTGTCCCCGGAGTCCGAATCATCACTGGCAGAGGCATTGTGGTTGGGCTCATTCCTGTTAAGGCAGGCACTAAGGCGTAATTCTCACACTCTTCTCTTTCATTAAAGCAGGTAGGCAGGTAGACAAGCAAAGTAACAAACGTGCAATAAAGATTCTAAACAATAACAACAACAACCATACACACACACACACATACACACACACACAGCATAGCAAAACAAAAATAAATACAGCTCTTTTACATTCACATTAACCTCTATCCACTTGACAATTTATGGCAATCACCCACTGTCAATGATATAGATTCTACATATACAAATATAGTAAGGAGATGAGTATAGCATAACATTATATAGGAATTTTAAAAGCAGTAAGTAATGGTGGACAAATGGTTTGCTAATGCAATGGTAAATTTTGTAGAAAAATTATCAAATACTGTTGTGGCAGTGTGGAATAACCACCTAGTGAGAAAGTTATGCTGTCCTAAGGAGATTGCTACCTTGTTACTCTTCAAAAAGATTTACTTCCTTTGGTGATGGGGTATAACATGCAATACTAGTATCAGAACTAGCAACAGGAAATCTCAATTACTGTCTAACAATGGGCTATTTATGAAATCAGTGGCTACCAGAGACCAACCAAGACATTTACTATCACAATTTTTCTTTACTTAACTATGAAGCTATATGGCATCATATCATTATGTACAATTAGAATAATTTAATAGTAACTTAGTAGCACACTGGATATTGTTTATTGAAACCAGAGCTAGAATATTTAACATCTGGCAATTATATTCACATTGTTCTTACTATTATAAATAAAATTAAAGTAATTTTGTGCTGCCTATCCATTCAGTATAATCAGTTTACACAACTCAGCTAGGAGAGTACTTGTTTAGAATGTATTAGTCTCTGTTATGACAAATATCAAAGTGAAGCAAATCTTGCGTTTAAGATTTAGCACAAGTCCATCCACGACTTGCTGCTGCCAGCAGAGTGGGCAGGGTAAAGGATAAAAGGTAAAGGGCAGCAAGGTAGGAGTACAGGATCATACTGGGTGTGTGGAAGTTGGGACACTGAAGCACGAAATGACCAATGGTCTGCGTGAGTGACAGCAAACAGCAACATTACTAAGGTGTTAAGTCCTCCCCAGATGAAATCCAAACAAATTACTCGTATCTGATCTCAAATGATGGACAATCTCTTAGCTTGAATTTGAATATCCATTGTTCAACTATTCAATATTATTAACATTAAAATTTCCCCAAAAAAAGTTGACACTTAAAATGTATATTTATTTTCCATACTCTAATGTAAATCAAATATCTAGAGAGGCCTGACAGAACTGATCTTGTTTATAAATGCCAAAAAGGGTGAGATGAGTGCCAGTTTTGCCACTTTTCCCTTTATTTCTCAAGGAAATACATTAAAGGGAGAAATGTTTTCTCTTATGCTTTTCCATTATGCAATTCGTGCATAAAATTACATTGACGTGTAACTGCTTCTATAACCATAGATACATCACAGTAAGGATAAACTCATTTTTTGGCTCGGTTATCTCTTAACTTGTAAAGTCATCTGGCAGGTGAGCTTCACAAATACCCAATTTCAAGAAGATAAATTGTGCGAAAGATGCAGGTATCCAATCACCTAAGGATGGTAGATAAAGGAAGGTAGTTTAAGCCACCATCTCCTAATGTTGCTGTGTGATAAATCAATTTAAACACAACTATTCTACGAGTTACTAATGTGAATAAAGTTTGAGTTACATCTACATTAGAAACACTTCCTACTGCCACTTCAATTCATTTACTCTGGACTCTACATACAACTCCCCTCCCCACTCTCTCTTTCCTAGTACCTTCATTAGCAAATCCATCCTTACTACAAAATAATAGAATGCTACCTAGAACCAATAGCTTTTGACTTTTGGCTTTTAACTACCAATAATGGACACAATAACTTTCTGTTTATGATTGTTCTACATTAAGCACCCACTCTGAGTTTAGCACTACAGTCACATGATCACAACCCAAAAATTTAAATTCTATATTTACTTTCAACTTGTATGTGAGTGGTTAATCAATATGAATATAATCCAGTGTGATTAGAAAAACAAAATACCACAAATGCCTTTCTTACTAATTTTGCATTTTGCTAACTTTTGAGGAAATACTTTGAAAAAAGTATTTATGCATAAACTTGCAACTCACTATAACATATGCTCTACAAACACACACATGCATGCATGATGAAAAAAAAAAAAAAATTTGTAGTCCCACCTAAAAATATCCTACACATAACTGAAGTACTAACTACAGCTAAACATTAAGTATCAGAAAGTATAAAAAAAAAAAATAAATAAATAAATGAAATAAATAAATAAATATATATATATATAACCCCCCCCCCACACACACACACTTAATCTTCAGGTGAGACAAAGAAATACTCTAGAACTTAAAATGGAATGGAGAGGAAAAAGCAAAGATGGACTGTTTATGAGTATGTTTGGTTTGAAAGCATAACTCACTTTCTGGTCAGCTTGTACTGGACCTCCTTGATAGTGTCCGCTGAGTAGTTGGCAAGCTGCATGAGACGGCTGGCATTATTAATATTGTGTTTCTTTGTAGCAGGTGGGATGAGTGCTGCAGCACCGCCTCCTCTTCGTGGGGACCTTGAATTGCTGCGATGCTTCTTGCGAACAGGTGACCGTGAGCGGGAGCCACGATACCTGTCAGAAGTAAGGATTCCTATGATACATCTTGAAAATTATGAGGCCAAATAAAACTTGTTCAAGCCTTAAAATGTGCAGTACTTCCTAGAAACATTTTATAGACCTTCTTTTCTTGTCTATAAATCCAACATAAGCCAAAGCAGCACTCAATACTCTCAAGGTTTTGACACCTGTGGGTGGTTGGCCTCTCCCAGGGTGTGAGGTCATAAAACTTTGCCCGAGCTATTCTCTACATTCCTCCTTCTTTTCTCTATTTTCTATTTCATAGGAGTGGGTTTGCAGAGATTCCACAGTCGTGCATCCGACCTTCAGTCTCTGTGCCACTTCTCCTCCCTCTGGTTGATGCGACCCAGAACTTTTTTTTTTTTTTTTTCTTCTTTCCCTTTCTTTCTCGCAATCCCACGTTGTGTAGGCAGGACAAAGGGATGAATGGTGGCAGCGATTTTTTCCTTCTTTTCTTTTGCCACTGCTACTGTCAGGTCCCCATGTAATTGGCGACCTGGGGTATACCATAATAATTGCCTTGCCTGGTGTTGCGGCTCCTCCAGGTGGACCTTTTATTCCGCTGTGTTTTCTCTTTTTTATGGAGTTTCATTTTATTTAATTTTCCTCATTACCCTTAGTGGTGATGTTCACCCTAATCCCGGTCCTCGTAATAACTGTTGTAAGGCCTTATACATTAATATTCGGGGCCTAAAGGCCAACTTGCAAGACGTTGCAGTTGCGTCCTCCAAATATGATATAATTTTTGTTCAGAGACTCTTGTTTCGAGCTTCAGGCATGTTTCTGAGATTCTGATTCCTAATTTCAAGAGGCCTCTTCTTCTGAGGCGTGATTCTATCCCTAGAGCTCGGGGGATGTGTATATACTTACGTCCAGCATGCAGCGCTTCACGCATTACCAAATTTGAGTGTGGCTGTCATGAAATGATGCTGGTTAAAATTTGCAGTCGTTTTAATAACTACTATATCTTCTCTGTATATAGAAATCCCGATCTTGATGATTCTATTTATGACTGTTTGCTAAATTCTATGGCATCTATTCAAGAATCAGACCCTAAAGCTTCCTTTGTTTTTGTTGGTGATGTTAATGCACATCATCAGGATTGGTTGAACTCCGTTTCTCAAACAAATCAACATGGTCGGGCTGCTCTAGATTTTAGTAACCTCACCGGTTGTGAGCAGATCGTTCATAGCCCAACTCACGTCTCGGGTAATTGCCTTGATCTTCTTTTACAGACGCCCCCTCTGCAGTAACTTTGCAGGTCGTCCCTCCCCTTGGTAGCACAGACCACTCTGGCTTGTCTTTCAATATTCAAACTTCATTTCCTATTCCGGACGAGCCAATATCGCGGAAAGTATTTCTAAAGTCACGAGCCAATTGGACTGGTGTCATTGCCGATTTTAACAACATTGTATGGCGGGAAATTTTACATTCTGATAGTCCAATTGATTCCCTTAACAGTGTTTTACTTAACATTAGTGAAAGAAGAATTCCTTCTAAAATAATTCGAAGTCGTCGCAAGGACAGTGCCTGGTTTAATGATGACTGCAGGCGTGCTCAGCGTGGAAAACAGGTTGCTTATTGTGAATGGTCCCGACTGCGTTCACCTGAATCATGGGAAAATTACGTTCGTCTGCGTTTATTTGCCCAACGTACATATTCTAGCGCACAGGATGAGTACAATGAACACCTTAAAAATGTTCTGATTGGCACCTCCCAACCACACTCATGGTGGTCAGCTTTAAAGCAATCACTCTTTGGTGTGGACTCAAGTTTACCTCCTCTGTCATGTACTGACGGTTCAATCTGCCATAATTCTAAGGACAAAGCCAATCTTTTAGCTTCCGTTTTAACTCGAAACAAAGTGATGAAGAGTTTGATCTGCCGCCGTCTTGTCCCCAGGACATTAAATTACACTCCATTGCCTTTAAGTCCTCCGAAATCTTAAGATATCTTAATGAGTTAGACTCATTCGGGGGTTGTGATCCTTTGGGTTTTCTGCCTCTTTTTTACAAAAAGATTGCTTCTCCTCTCGCTCCAAAATTGGCAGTTATTTTTAGAGCTCTTTTTCGTAAGGGTTCTTTTCCGGTATGCTGGCGTACTGCAAATGTTACCCCTATTCCAAAGGGATCTTCATCCTCCATTCACCCCGGTGACTATAGACCCATTTCCATAACCCCGGTGTTATCTAAGATTTTTGAGCGCCTGCTGGCCAAGCGTCTCAATCGTTTTTTAGATATTAATAATTTGTTGCCATCTAGTCAGTTTGGTTTTAGAAAAGGTCTCAGTACTTCTGATGCTCTCGTTTGCATAACGCACGACATGCAAGCTGCCCTTGATGCTGGTCATGAATCTAGAGTAATTTCACTTGATTTTAGTTCTGCATTTGATCGTGTTAATCATAGAGCCCTTTTATCGAAAGTTAGATCTATTGGTATTGGTGGCCGCGTCCATCAAGTTCTGTCAGAGTTCCTAACGAGTCGAAGGCAGCGTGTGACTGTTGATGGCTGCCTTAGTTCTTTTAGTCCAGTTGTATCCGGTGTTCCGCAGGGAAGTGTTCTGGGACCTCTTCTTTTTATTATTTATACATCTGACATGTGGTGTGGGATTGAATCTAATATGGTTGCTTATGCTGATGACACCACTATATATGCGACAATTCCTTCCCCACAGGATAGGCAGAGAGTCGCTAATGTACTCACTCAAGATGTTTCAAGGATTCTGTCATGGTGTGATCGGTGGGGTATGAAACTGAACCCGAGTAAATCCCATAGTATGGTTATTAGCAGATCAAGGACACCTTTCCCAGTTCACCCTGATATTGTTGTCAACGAAGTACCTATTCCTAATTGTTCGTCTCTGAAGTTACTCGGAGTCACCCTTGATCCCAAACTTACTTTTGAGTTGCACTTGCGTTCACTTGCATCATCAGTCTCATGTAAAGTTGGTTTGTTACGCAAATGTAGGCGGATATATTCCTCTGATGATATTGTAAGAAATTGCTTTTACTCTTTCATACTGCCTCATTTTGAATATTGTCACTCTGTGTGGATCTCTGCAGCAGAGTCTCACTTAAAGCTTTTAGATAGAGCATTCAACCAGATTAAATTTCTTCTTCCTAATCTTGAGATTAATCTTCGGCATCGTCGTTTGGTTGGATCATTGTCCTATTTCTTCAAAATCATGTCTAATTCCAACCACCCGTTGCATTGTCATTTGCCTGCCCTTCACTACCAGCACGTGCTACAAGACAATCCTTGATCATGAATGACCGTTCCTTGTCTGTGAATCGATGTAATACTTCACAATTTTCCCGGTGTTTTATCCCAGTATCTGCTAGACTCTGGAATACAATTCCCAACGAGATTGTTAATTCTAGTAACATTGAAGCATTTAAAAAACGTGTGAATACCTTTCTTCTCTCTGAACTCACTACCTCTTAGATCTCTACCAATCTTCCTATTCTGTTGTTCATTCCTGTTACTTCCTTTCACTTATCGGTGAGGTGCCGCCCACTGGGCCTTTGGGTTTATGCAGTTATGCTTTCCAGTGGGTCGCCTTCATTGACCTTATAATAATAATAATAATAATAAGTATAGGTCTTCCCTGATTTACTATTTGGGTTATGTTCCTGAAAATGCAATCATAGAACGAATGATTGTAGTGAACTGAATTGAAAAAAATAGGAATGCAGTCAGACATTTATATACAATCACCCTTAAACCCATAAAAAGACATGAAATATTGTATCTATGTGATAGTTATTACCTAAAATAATGAAGCATATGTTGCATAATTCAAACAAACACAAACAGCAATGAAATAAAATAAAATACATATTTTTCATAATTACTCCTACTGTAGAGTAAAGGCAATGTGCCTCCCTTGAGGCTACAGGATCCTTGCCTTAATGTCCTTTTGAGGCTAATGGACATTGTGACAGTGTGCATAACCTAATTCTTTATTATTACTATAATTATAATCATTATTACCAATACCTATTATTTACATGTATGACATCTCGTCTTTCTATCTGTCAGCAGCCTGAGTGGCCCAGCTCTGCCCAGTCAGTCACAGAACAGCTTTACTAGACAGTCACAGCTTGACTTCAGGTGTCTGTCACACACTGCTTACATTGCAGTCTCTTGAATATGCTGGTGAAGTTCTGCACACAGTATTCGATGTTATTCCAACCACTGGACTTCTTTAGAATTGTATGTGCCCTCACTAGCACAACATCCAGGGCCTCTTTTGTGCTCACTCATCATCATCTGAGATGACATGTAACTGACTATGACACCACTAGTGATCCCCACATACAAAATAATGGAAATACATATTAAATAAAATATATAAATGATAATAAAATGAAAATGAAAATTAAAATACTACTACTACTACTAATAATAATATTTCCCCTGATGAAGCCCTATGGGTAAAAGTAGTCAAGAGTAAAGACCTTGCCTTTCCTTCGTGATATCACCTTCCACACCTAGTCATAACACTCCCCACAACAACAACAATAATAATAATAATAATATCAATAATAATAATAATAACAATCATAATAATAATAATAATAATAAAAGAAAATTCATTCACAATACATACACACTAACAAACCCAAACAAATGCCACTATATATGCCCAAGAAGCTAATGATTGAGCACTCCAACAATCATAAAAATAGAACATAAACAATCATAGAGTTGACAAGGGGTAGAAGAGAAAGATGGTAAAAATGAAATATTGTAAACAGTGAACCATATAGCAGGGAAGACCTGTAATGCTAGTATCAAATAAATGTCTATTAATTGTTCTGATCTTACTGATATACTCATACCTCTGTGGGGGTGACAGGGGTCTCCTTCGAGGACTTCCAGATCTTCTTCCTCTTGGGCTTGGTGACCTGCGGCTTCTTGAGTTGTGTGATAAGCGACCTCTTGGACTGACTGATCTCCTTCCCCTGGGACTCGGTGACCTTCGACCCCGCGGGCTGAGTGACCTTCTCCTGGGACTAGGAGAGCGCCCCCTCCTCATGGCTGGAGACATCCTACCCCGGGGGCTGGGTGACCTGCGCATTCTGGGACTGCCTTTGGGACTGATTGACCGTCGAGTACGTGGACTAGGAGATCTCCGATGGAATCTTGCAGGACTGGGACTGTGCCGTCGAGGGCTGGGAGACCTGGCACATCATAATAACCACTCTCAACATCTCAACTACCACTCACAAAAAATTTGGCATCATAGGAACCAGCAAAAGTGCTAAAGCATTATGTGATCATGATAGTAGCAAAAGTAGTAGCAGTAAGAGAGAGAGAGAGAGAGAGAGAGAGAGAGAGAGAGAGAGAGAGAGAGAGAGAGAGAGAGAGAGAGAGAGAGAGAGAGAGAGAGAGAGAGAGAGAGAGAGGGTGAGGATAAGAGGGGAAAGAACAAGGAACATTAATGTTTAACATGATATGTACATTGAGCTTCTTAGTTTAGGAATAAATCAATTCCACCTCATACAGTGGCAAAAGCTTATATTCATTATGAAATTTTACCTCATTGATAGGTTACTTGTTTAAACAAACTCAAGATGTCATATGAATTTATGACCACAACCTTGCAATCAACCTTATTGACATCTGGAAAGGATATAAAAAGAAGAAAAAAGGACAATCCTGTGTAATTTAGTCACACTAACCTTCGGCGGTAGCGAGGGGATGGACTCCTTCGTCCCCGGCGAGGGGAGACAGACCGCCGGGCAAAACGAGGAGAGGCTCGGCGAGGAGAGCCTCCCCCACCACCACCGCGGTGATCACCAGTATTGTGTGGTGGACCCTGATAACATAAACAACTTTTCAATTACATATTTTGTGGCAATTTAGACATATCTAGTTTTACTTACTTTATCAATGTCTTGCATTGTTTATTTCTTTGCATATGGTGTATACCAATTCTGATCTGCTGTAGCATGCACACACATAGCAAAGTATAATTCAGCATTTATCAACTGCCAGGTTATTTACTAATAATACTTCTTCAATCTAAATCCTGTACTTATGCTTAGTGAACAAGGGCAACACAGAAAAGAATTCAGTTCGTGGTTCAATCATTTCCTTGAACTGCTTTCAACTTCTTTAAAAGGGAAACAATTAGCTTAATGGGTCACTTTTCATATAAACAGTGAGAAGGTTTTTGTTAATCCTTTTCCATATCTGTTGGATGTTGGTTTAATAAAATAATGATATATATCAAATCTATCCCACAACATAAATAAAATAAAATAATACCATGTTAATAGACATTGAACAATGAGATTTAGTGTACAATTTCATCACCAAATCTGCTTTTAAGACGAGTGAATACTAAGTTTGTGATTCATTAAGCTAGTCAGCTGGTGGCAGGGGCCTCACCTCATCTTCAGAGCTGGATGGATCTCTGTTTGACCGGTACTGACGCTTCTTGAGAACAGAATCTTCTTTGCGATGAATTTCAAAGTCATCCTCTTTATTCCTCAAAGGTGATCGACTACAAGACCTGGAACTACTTTGGTTTCAAACAGAAAAATATACATAAAAGTGATGCACAAAATATAGCACATGACACGTATATGTAAAAAATATAAGACTTACTAAAACTTCCACCCAATGACAATCAATTAAATGCTTTTCAAATGTTCAATAGGAATAGGTTAAAAAAGAAAGACGTAATGGTGGCTTTGCTTAGATAAACTTTTGACCAACAATGAAAGAAGACCATATGTGCACAAAATTATTTAAGTTTCTAGGGAGATGGTGATGCACTGACCTGGAAGACTCAGAGTTGGAGCTTGGGGATCGGGTGGGCCGCCTGCGAGGTTTGGATCTAGGAGAGGGTGACCGCTTTCTAGGACTCCCTGACCTCTTGGGAGGAGAGGCAGAGCGTTTGCGTGGGACTGGGGAACGCTTGCGAGGGCTTGGAGAGGGTTTGCGCTCCAAAGGAGAACGCTTACGAGGACTGGGAGATCGTTTACGTGGGCTAGGAGACCGCTTGCGATGGGATGGGGAGTGCTTGCGTGGGCTTGAAGACCGCTTCCGAGAGGAGCCTCTACGTCTGCGATCATCTTCCTTTCTTGGTGACCTGCCTCTTGGGGACCTGCAAAAAAAAAAATTATATATATATAATATAATATAATATAATATAATATATATATATATATATATATATATATATATATATATATATATATATATATATATATATATATATATATATATATATATATATATATATATATATATATATATATATATATATATATATATATATATATATATATATATATATATATATATATATATATATATATATATATATATATATATATATATATATATATATATATATATATATATATATATATATATATCTTACAACAAATTCTTGCAAATTTTCATGTTTGTAGCTCTAAAATCATAAATAAAAAGGAATGTCATACTTGGTTAACATTGATCAACACAACACCAAAACAAATTTACTGATTTTCTAAAGAAAACTATGAATTTCCCCTTCCTTTAAAAATTTGTCCAGCTATAAGAATCATATTTCTTATTGAAGAATTCTTACACAATCAAGAATCTAACACTTGTCACAATCTTATGGTGCTGTGTTTGATTGCCTCAATCAATCCATTCATGTTTCATATTTTCACTTTTACTGTTTTCTACTTTGCAATCCTGCACAGGAAGATTGTTGTTAAGTATATGAAAATTGAAGAATAAGTTTGGTGCATGCAAGAAAAAAAAAATAAATAAATAAAATAAATAAATTAAATAAAAAAAAAAATAATAATAAAATAAAGAACTCTTCTATAACTATCCTCTTGAGAAAATTCATGAAAACAGACATGAAATAAATAGAAAACTCCAGGCACTACCATTTTTACATTTGTAATTTTACCGACTTTTAGGTGTCTCCAATCAAACCTTACAGAGAATCAATGATTAATCTGAGACTGTCACTATTCACAATAATCACAAGCCAGTATAGGGAAGATGGTTGCACTGTGGTGTTCGAAAGGACTGACATCTCACCTGTCTGAACGTCTTCCGCTCTTACGGTCCCTTGAATGTCCTCTCTCCCCGCGATCACTACGATCCTTCTTTGGAGGTGGTTCAACCTTCTCCTGCTTTGTCACTGGTGCTGTTGTTGCTGATGCTGTCACTGCATCCTGCTTGGGTGAACCGTCACGTTTTGGGGACTTCCCAGCAGAAGACTTCTCCTTGGAGGATGCATCACCATTGGCCTC
The DNA here is from genome assembly GCF_017591435.1 of Portunus trituberculatus. Classification (NCBI taxonomy): domain Eukaryota; kingdom Metazoa; phylum Arthropoda; class Malacostraca; order Decapoda; family Portunidae; genus Portunus; species Portunus trituberculatus. Next base: position 29,479,202 of record NC_059291.1, read on the forward strand.
TTTCTTTTCCTCCTTGGGTTTGTCTCCTTCCTTTTTGTCCCACCTGCTACAACAATAAAAAATAAAAAAATAAAAATTAATAATAATAAAATAAATAAAAATAAGTTATCAAATAAACAAAAATAACAAAAATTAAATAAAATTAATATCAAAACAAAATAAACATGTAAATGGCACTACATGAATGACAGACTGACCTAGATGACTCTTTCTTTGAGTCTTTTTTGTCATCCTTGGAACGCGGTGAACGTGATCGGTCGCGTCGGGAGCTACGTGATGACTTGTCTCTGCTGCGGCTCCTCCTGCTGGATGGAAAAGAAAGTTGAAAATATATAAAATAAATTAATAAGGAATAAGAATAATGAATCACCTAGATTATAAAGTAAAGAAATCAATGAACAAGTTATATCATAAATAATTTAATAAAAAGGAACCAGAATCACAAGAATCAGTAAAAAAATACAATAGCAAATAGCAAGGAGACATGTACAAATAAATCACTCAGTCATGACAAAATACCACATTTGATCTCTTATAGGATGCATGGGAGGTGGTGGCATCGTGGATAAGGTGGTGAGCATGGGATCGGGCAGATGTCCACATGTAGGTTTGAATACCACCAAGTACGGCCTTGAAACTAAGCCATTTGTCAAGTGGTTTAAAATGACCTACATGTCACCATGATACCCAGGTTCTAGGTGGTTACAGATGGTTACACCAAAGGTGCACTTGGGTGGTGATATGGGTACCACTACAAATAAAACTGCCTAGGCCACTAATGGGTGGAAGCTTGACAGCACTTCCAATACTCTTCAAGTTACCTACCGATGCTATAGGCTAAGACAGGGGGGAGGGGGATGTAAGAAACACCCCAATTTCAGCAAGTCAAATTCAAGGAAAAAAAAATATTTTAGTGCATTTAAGCATATAGTGATAAAAGCAATCTAGCAGCACATTATACGAGCAGAAAACATTGTTAATTTGGGGGTTTTAACCAACCATGGAATCTGGTATGTGGCTTATGTTTTTTTGGGCCGAGAAATGTAATGAAATGATTGCTATTTTATGTCATTTCCATAACATGAATATTTTTTGAGTTGTGATTGTTTTTTTTAACTCTTAACTTATGCCTACCTCTCATTCCCAACAATCTTGGAGGATCTATGGGAAATCGGGATTTTTGAGTGGGGAAGCATTAAATTGAGTAATGTGGGTTGGATAAAAGATCAGAAATCTACAAAATCACACAAAAAAAAAAATAAATAAATAAAAATACTTTGATGGCAGGGGCAGTGGGTGTATGCAGTGGCCCAGCTGTTAATTTGTTTACATAGAAAAGCATTGCCAACGCTATGCTCCCGGCCATATCCATTACACCATGGCCCACAGCCTGAAAGCCTTTGCTGCTGCTCCATTCATTGTCATGCTCCTTGGCAGAACCTACCACTTGTAGTTTGTAAGAGATTGTGTAGCTCGATCCTTTTCCTCCAGTTGCCATATGGTTAGGGGGTTGATGCGATTTGTTATGATCAGATCAGATTGGATGTAGAGTAAGGATCGACCGATTATCGGCGCTGATATTAAGCATTTCGATGCATATCAGCATCGGCCTTTTTTTTTTTTTAATTCGATGGCCAATAAGAGAGAAATTTAGAACTGGGTTGTTTTGGCTCTGATGCAGCCGTGCCTCTCTGTCTCCAGCATTGTCTCACCCACAGCACCATCTAATTGGTTACAAGCAGAGCCACGGTAACAGCTAATCAGCAGTGAAAGCTGTGCATGCACAGTGCTTAAGCTTAACCCGTACAGCGTCAGAGACGTACGAGATACGTCGGTGAGTTACGTCGACGAGCTTTCTCGTGTTTTCGGAGGTATTGCGTCCTCAAAACCTACCATTATACTGCCATCATGCACTGTAGACATTGCTCATGCTGCCTCCTCGTCCCTGCTAACATGAATTATTATTTATTTATTACATATCTGAACTTTAGCAGTTTCTGCTGCCTTCAGCTCGGTGTAGCGGGAAACTGACCCCTCAACTCCGCTAATATGAACGCAGCGTAATTTCCATTACTTACTTTTACCATTTCAGATGTTTTTGGTAACTGTTATATTGTGGTAGTGAAAACTTTGTATGACATAAATAAGAATTTTCCAATCGCTTTGTTATAAGGAAAAAACAAGTACATATTACTCGGAAAATATTTGCACCGCGAAAGGCAACACTCCCTCGCCATATCTCGTGTCTATTTTTAGCCATAACACTCCCAAACAGCAAAACATGACATGTTGTTTTTCTTTCAACTCAGGAACGATATTATGCATGTGTCCAACTCGGGCATCGACTGGTGAGAAACGAGAAAGCGAATAAACTAGTCACATAAGGCTTTGCTAAGTCACTAACCTTAGCGCAAAAACATCTCGCACAAATTAATACCACTTCCAGTCAGTTCTGGGAGGAATGACTGTCATTTTCATTTGTTTCACATAATTTAAGACTGGTTTAGCAAAAAAAAAAAATAAATAAATAAAATAAATAAATTAATTAAAAAAAAAAAAAAAATCCATGATGTGGCCAGCACTGGCGAAATCACAAAGTCTCAGATATGCTGACGCTGTACGGGTTAAAGGGGCTATCACACTGGCCTATGATACACGGAATGCAAGCCATGGTTCTTGGTATGAAACCAGGAACATTATCACACACAAGCTGGCGGCATTCTTGCTATGCTGGGCAAATGGCCCTGCAACCAAGACCAAGCCTAATTAAAATAAACCAGAACAAAACCATGCCGCTTATATCTCAACCTGTGCTTCGTTCTGGAATTGCATTTGCCCTTCCCCTTATTGAAGAAAAGTAAGTAAAAGAAACTAGAGAAAAACCAAGACGTGCGCGACGGCAACTTTGGAGTCAGGGGTAGTTGCCATGAGCCCAAACTATCGACATGACATATATATTTTATCTTTCTAAATTGATGAAATATTGTTTAATATTCCAATATGAAAAATTTTGGCACGTTCTTTTTAGTTTAAATAAAACGTTTTTATTACATACATTATGTTTATTTTTTCATTGGGATAGCATACGGAGAACCGGGATCGATATGAAGCCATCACAACTTTGCTCCACTAATCCCGGGCAAGTTCCAGCAATCTGGAGCGGATGTTTCTCGTTCCGCGTATCATAGGCCAGTGTGATAGACCCTTAAGAGGCTATCACACATGATACGCGAAATGAGGAACATCCGCTCCAGATAGCTGGAACTTGACCGGGATTAGCGGAGCAAAGTTGGGATGGCTTCATATCCATTCCTGTTCTCCGTATGCTATCCCAATGAAAAAAAAAATAAATAAACATATATGTAATAAAAACCTATTATTTAAACTAAAAAGAACGTACCTAAATTTTTCATATTGGAATATTAAATAATATTTCATCAATTTAGAAAAATAAAATAAAAATATATTATGTTGATAGTTTGGGCTCATGGCAACTACCCCTGACTCCAAAGTTGCCGTCGCGCACATCTTGGTTCTTCTCTAGTTTCTTTTACTTACTTTTCTTCAATAAGAGGAAGTGCAAATGCAATTCCAGAACGAAGCCCAGGTTGAGGTATAAGTGGCATGGATTTGTTCTGGTTTCTTTTGACTAGGCTTGGTCTTGGTTACTGGGCCATTTGCCTAGCATAGCAAGAATGCCGCCAGCTTGTGTGTGATAATGTTCCTGGTTTCACACCAAGAACCATGACCCGCGTTCCGCGTATCACATGCCAGTGTGATTATACACACGGTGGAGAGAACAAGGAACATAAAAGGAGTTGTGGTGTGGGTTAAAGTTTGGAGGACAGTGGCGGTGTTGCCATCTGTCAGTAGCGAGTAATTTCATACAAAACCTTTTCTGGAGTAACTTATAAAGATTTCTCCCATGCCCCCCCCCTCCTATTCTTTCCTTCTATTCTCTTGTGTTAATAAACTTATAAGGCAAATAAAACATGTTTATATATATATATATATATATATATATATATATATATATATATATATATATATATATATATATATATATATATATATATATATATATATATATATATATATATATATATATATATATATATATATATATATATATATATATATATATATATATATATATATATATATATATATATATATATATATATATATATATATATATACACACAGGCAACCCCCGCTTAACGAAAGTTCACACAACAAAATTTCGCTACAACGAAGGTTTCCTTTTACTACCATCTGCTTGTTTAACGAACATCAAACTCGCTTTAACGAAATTTTATCCAGGTAATTTTTTCCCAGTTTGAAAGCCCCGCCATATCAGGCAAGCCGACAGGCTTTTGAATATCCCAGCGCCTCTCGTGGACAACACACGCACCTAGTTAAAAAAAATAACAGCGTCAGCAGCAGCTTGTCTCCCCACGCTCAACATGCCACCAAAACGCCCTGCAATGTCACCTAGCGTTGCTAAGAAGACCAGGAAGTCTCTTACTTTCGAAGTGAAACTGGATATTATTCACAGACACGAGGCAAGAAAACTAATAGCATTGCTTCCAACCATGGCTAGGCTCCATCTACTGTCTACCATTTTCAAGTCAGCAGACTCTATCAAGAAGGCTGGTGAGATCATATCTTCCTTGCAAGGTAAAAAGAACCACCTGAACTCGTGACTCTGCAATGGATAAAATGGAAAGCCTTGTGGAAATGTGGTACATAAGTTTTGTATGTGATACAATGATGCACCCTCTGTTTACATTCTAAAGGTTGCCAGCTAGCATATTTCCCACACCACTCTCCCTCCCTTCATAAATTTAAGATCATCAACATTATAAAGTTACTTACATACATATATTAGTGTACATTATAATGACTTAGTCTTAAACTGAACTGCTTAAATGTTTAACTTCTTAATATTTACTTTCATTAAACCTTTCACTGTAATATGATGCACTCTCGCTTTGTTTACTCTCAACGGAAGCTCAAGTCAGGGGTTAAACTTAAATTTGGTTCGCTTAACGAAAATTCCCTTAACGAAGGGTTTTTTAGGAATGTAACCCGTTCGTTAAGCGGGGTTTGCCTGTATGTTTCACTGTTTGATCTGCTGCAGTCTCTGACGAGACAGCCAGACGTTACCCTACGGAACGAGCTCAGAGCTCATTATTTCCGATCTTCGGATAGGCCTGAGACCAGGCACACACCACACACCGGGACAACAAGGTCACAACTCCTCGATTTACATCCCGTACCTACTCACTGCTAGGTGAACAGGGGCTACTCGTGAAAGGAGACACACCCAAATATCTCCATCCGGCCGGGGAATCAAACCCTGGTCCTCTGGCTTGTGAAGCCAGCGCTCTAACCACTGACCTACCAGGCGTGTGTGTGTGTGTGTGTGTGTGTGTGTGTGTGTGTGTGTGTGTGTGTGTGTGTGTGTGTGTGTGTGTGTGTGTGTCTATATATATATATATATATATATATATATATATATATATATATATATATATATATATATATATATATATATATACAGTAAGTCCTTGTTATACGGTAATTCTTTATCCGGTAAATTCGCAGTTATGGTATTTGGAAATTACTACCCTCGATTCGATATACAGTATCCGCTCATGTCATCCGAGAGGGCCCAGCACAGGGGAACAGGGGTCATGACATCATTCATGCCACACCTCCCCGCCACTCACAGTACTGACATTAACTTGACCACCCTTGGAGCCTATTATCTCTTCCCCTCTTCCCTTTTTTTTTTTTAACTGCATTACATATTACTTACATGCATTACTAATTAGATGAATAAATGGAATATTAAAGGGTCTATTGTAAGCACAAATACATTCATAATAATCATGGCAAACACTAAAAACCTACTACCAGCGGCAAACCATGCAGCAACTGATAAAGGGAACAGACAGGCCAGGCAAGCCCACTATCAGTGAATGATGGAAGTCGTATAACATCAAGCACGCCTTAGATAACATCAATTCATCTTGGGACGAAGTGAAGACGTCTACCATGAACTTGGCGTAGAATAAAGTATGGCCAGAATGAGCTCATAACTTCCCAGGCTTTGCTGAAGACGACATTGGTGCGATCACAAATGATAGTAAATCTGTGCCATAGGGCTGGCTTCGATCAAGTTGGTGATGATGTTCAAGATCATTTGGAAAGCCATGCTAAATCTCTCTCAAATGACGAACTTATAGAGCTAGACAAGGCATCACAGGAGGCAGAAAAAGAGGGCGATGAGGAAGAAGAACCTGTGCGTGGCCTGGATATCAAAACTCTTAGAGAATGTCTCGGCGGTATCAAAAAAGCTCTGGAAACCCTGAAGGAACGTGACCTTAATCCTGCCAGGAGTAGCAAAGTGGCTCATGATGTAGAGAAAAGTGTCAAGATTTATCAAGAAATCTATGATGAAAAAACAAGAAAAACTAAACAGACCTCCATCTACTCATTCTTCAAGCCAGTCAGACATGCCGTCCCTGTCACACCTGCCAACCCTGCTACAGCTGGCCCTTCCTCAATATCCTTTCTTCAAACCATTGAAACGTGCCAACCCTGCTACAACTGGCCCTTCTACACCTGCTTCCGACAGTGCAGACAATGACATCTTATCCTTGTCTGCCCACTTAGTGGAAGATGAGTAAGGGCTGAAATCCCTACTGTCCCTTATCCTCAGGAAGGACATCATCTGATAGAATACATTATCTGTTTATTTCTTTGGCGCAGTACTTTACTTTTTTTTTTTTTTTTTAATGATTATTTTCACGTATTTTCATTTCTGTAGGGGTGACTTTTGATGTGCTGGAATGCATTCCCTATAATTACATGTTATAATGGGTTCGGTATACGGTAAATTCGATATGCGGTAAAATTTTCAGGAATGCATATGTACGGTATAACGAGGACTTACTGTATATATATATATATATATATATATATATATATATATATATATATATATATACAGTAAAAGCTCAATTAGTCGGACCCCAAATACTTGGATTTCGTACATACCCGGACGAATTTGGCCAAAATATTTTCTTTATATCTAAAATTCATAAAATAAAGAGGGAATTTATATGTAAATGTTAAGTAGAACATCTTGTTTTCACTTAAAACACATTAAAAAACCATAAAACAAACTATAGGAAATGTAAAACAGCCAAAAAATTTTTTTTTGAAATATTTTTTTTATGGGGGGGAACAGTAAAAAAGACGCCACAACTCGCTCTCAAGTTCGGACTTTGGTTTGTTTACATCCAGACATCCACTCGCCGCCATAACACTCACTGGCTCCTGCAATCTCTACTGGAATTTGTCTCAGAAAGTGATGATAATAGGGAAAGCACCCAATATAAGAAAGCAGGGTTAGAAAGAAAACGAGTGCAGTATGGGAGATCGGAAAAACTTGAAGAAGCTGTAACGAAGTGGCATCAGCAACAGGTGTGCATTGGGGTTGCTGTTTGAGGGATTGAGATTAAGAATGCTGCAAAAAGGTTAAGTACACCATCTACTGCAACTAATTGCAGTAGAGGGTGTAAAATGAATGACAGTGAAGTTACAAAAAAAAAAAAAAAAAAAAAAAAAAAAAAAAAAAGAATTAAAAAAGGCTAAAAATGGGTCATTATCGCATATAGTCGGACAAATACCTTACTCAGACGGGTTTTCCCCCCATAAGGTCCGACTAATTGAGCTTTTACTGTATATATATTAGACACAGAGCAATTTTTTGAGCCAAAATTTTGGAAAATAGTGCGTCCTATATGCCACCAAATACGGTAACTGATGGTCTCACCTTTCTTTGCGGTCTTTCTCTCTATCTTTGTCTCGATCTCTGTCTCTTTCTTTCTCCTTTTCCTTCTCCTTGTCCCGCTCCCGCCGTGCTTCCTGAATTTTTTGCAACCTCTCCTCCTCTTCCTGAAGAGAGTAAAAAATAGTGTAATGCCTGACATTCAAGGCTTTACCATGTGCCAGCTTTTTCCCCATATCTTCCTTAACAACACTAGGTCAAAAATAAATATATAAGATATGTTTTACAAAGACAAGGAGTTTCTTCAATGCCTACCATTTTCTTCTTAAGTTCTTCCTTCTTTTGGTCAAGGAATTGTTTTGGGATCCCTGAAGGACTGGCCTGAGCAGAGAGCAGCAAATCCCACAGCTCTCCCATGAAAATCCTTGCATTTTTACCGTTGAGGAAACCCGTCAGCATAATCTGCATTTTCCGGGGATCTGGGTTCTGTAAGAAAAGACACATTATCTTAACAATTCAACCAGAGACTCACACTTAAAGCACACTGGAGCACCACACACTATACTTCACCTACTCAACATGATGAATCCAAACACTGATTTGGAATGAGTGAAAGGACATTAAATGATCTGGTACTTCACAGTAAGAAGCAGCCAGTGAAAGGATGACAACTAGAGCCTTCATGTTGCTTGTTCAGGAGACAATGGCAGTACCAGTAGTGACCTTACAGCACACTAACACACCAAACCTGTGAGTGCAGCACAGACCCTCAACTCACTACAAGGATGAGCAGCAGCATCCATTTCCACTCTCCTCCTCCTAGAAGGCTAAGTCAATGTCAATATAAGTTTTAAGTCACAAAATATTGGCATGATATTATTACATTCTATATTCCACTGTTTTAGCCTGACATTTTCTACGTTATCAAGAGTGGCAGTCCCTTCCTTCCAAAGGTACTTATTTTTTTCTTAGAATTCCAAGTTCCTATATAATAATATACATAACACTTCTTAACTATGTTCTTATTTACAATTCCTGCAAATTAATTAACTCCTTATATTATTTTCTTGCATCAACAGTTACTTCATAGTCATCACCATGTTTGTATTATCAAACTACTTTATCTAACTACATTCTGTAAAGCCTCAGGCACTTCTACAGAGAATTCTGCCTTCATGTTATATATAAAGAGAACTATAACCAATTCTACAAAATCTTAACATATACAGAGTTACACATGGCCTCTCAGTCTCTTAGCCAACATCAGTCTGCTTGCAATCCTTAACTGGATATGTGGAAGGCTATCCTCAAACATGTGCAACCTTGCCTAATAAACTTTTGTACCTTATGTGTCACATGGCAACAAGAGCCATCTCTGAGGGTGTTGTGAGCAGGTGTTCATGGTGGAACTCCTACTGGAAAAGGCTCATAATAGTCTTGCCTGGCAATGCCGCTCTTGGCGCTCCTCACTACAGCATTCCCGATCTCTGACGAGGGCAGTGGTTGACACACATCATGCCCACGCTTGCTTCCACAACATACAATCACGTTCATTATATCTGGGGCTCCAGAACGTGATTCAGGAAGATCTTGATCCAGTGTGGTAGCATGGCGGTGCATTCCCCAGAGTTGGTCCTGAGTCATACAGGTGCATGACCCAGGCTCAAGACCTTGTAGACTTCCATGGTGGTCCCAGGTCAGGCATCCAAGACCCAGAACCAGGATGATGTACTGCTTCCAGAAGGATGGTCCCAGGCCATAATGGTGAGTGGCCCAGGCAGCAGGCCCAGGATGAGAACACTTCATCAGGAGGTGACAAACCCAGGCCATGCAATGCATGACCCAGGCTCCAAGCCCATGGCGTGATGACTTGTTACTTAAATCCCAGGTACGTGACCCAGGAATGAGACCCAGGCCAATCTCTCTGCAACTACTTCAGGTACCCAGACAGCTCCTTGCCCTGAAGCCAAGAGCAATCCAGGCAGGTAGGACAGCACAGGCCCTAGCAATGGCCCAGGCTGCAGTCCCTCGGTGTGATGATCTTCACCCTGGTGGCCCGGGCCCTGAGAACCCTTCCTCACAGGGTGTTCAGGCATATGTGCCTCACACCCCTGAGGGAAAGAACCCAGACAAGAGCAGCAGACCAGCCCCATGCAGCAGGCCAGCCAAGTGCAGACGAAGCTCTACCATAGGGCTGGCATGGAGCAGGTTGCTGGCAGGAGCGCCTCCACCACCATGGACCAACACCCTTTTGGCATTACTTGCTATTACCAGAAAAAATTGGCAATGTCAGATGAAATTCTGATTTATATTCTACATTGCAACTGCGACTAAAAACGAACAACTCACAGAGCAGGTAAGTACTAGAGATGAGTATGAAGAGTTTTCATACTCATCCCTTTGTAATGATAAATGAACAAGTAGTTTCTGCCTTACTTAGGGGAGAAAAAAAAAAATAGACCACTCGCACATGCACGCTTCACAACCATTCGGGCTGCCCCTACCCCCATCCTGCCAACACTCACCTTTTCAGCCTCTAGTTGATTGAAGACATACTCAATTACCACATCATCCTCCATGCCCAGGATGCCAGTGATCTTCTCTGTGACCCAAGGCTTCACCACCTCAAGGCGTACCTTAGTCATGTCAATCTGCACAAAGAATTCACAAACAACTTACTTTCATCATACTTTATAAATCTCAAAACATAACACGAGTGCAAAAGGATATGGACAAACAAAAAAATGTGTTAATATTAATCACACTTACTAAAGTGGAAGACTTCTAACCTTAATAGTCTCCATGGCTTACCACTTCAAACTTCATAAAATGAACAACCAGTAACCTTACCTTTTTTCCTAAACTCTCAGCAAACTTCATCTCCTTCATAAGTTTTTTGTCTTTGTTGCTGAAGCGGTTGTCCTGCTCAGCAGACGTCCCCTGCAAAACAAAAGCATCTAATTTAGTAGTCCACAATAGAAGCTATTAAAATTTTGAAATCTAAACACCAGGAACTAGAGAGAGAGGAAAAAGAAAAACAATACAGTAAAACACGAGTAGGAGCAAATGGGAGAAGGCCAACCCGAGTTATCTGAATATTAGTGTTGTATGTACACTATAAATAACTTATTTTGGTGGTATAACTCTGACACCTTATATCCCATTTCCTTTCAGATTCAGAAAACCCATTGTATACACATACAACTGACAATTACAAATCCAGAAAGTTATATTCTGTAAACATCAGCTTTCCGGCATGAATGTTGGAACATCTTTTTTAACTTACCACATTAGCATGCCATTTACTTATGGAGGCACTGTTTATGTTCTAATGACCCTGTGCAAAGAAATCACATGTTTGGTCCTGCTGATAAGCTCTTCTCACTTGCTTGCAACAGCTGATAAGCTCTTCTCACTTAATAATTTATTTCCTACTGTAAAGTACATTATAGATTCAGAAAAGAACAGGAGTGTAAAATACAAACATCATGTGTTGTTGATCACAGAGAAAGTGGAAGTGGGGAGGGGGGGACTAGAAATTGTCATGGCTAATAACATCAGTCATAGCAGGCAAAAAGACACATTTAAAACATAAGTCTAACTGTGGCTGACTATAAACTTGTGACATCATCCATAAGTATTAAGACCGGATTCACCCCGTTTTTGCACTGCCTCTCACTGCCGGAACTCTTCATGATAACATGGCTATATATACTGTACCATAATACAATCCCCAACAGTTTTCATTATAAATTTACTAATCAATATCAGTAATGATGAGTAAATAATGTCTTTCTTTGATGCAATAAGAATTTTTAATAACAACCCTAGTTTCCCATGGCAGGCATGGCCTGCATGTGTCAGGGTGTGGGTAGTAATCTCATATATATGTATCATGTTTCTTTTGTTTGGATAAACGGTCTAACAATTCCTAAAAGTAGTATTATGATGTAAAAAAAAAAAAAAAAAAAAAAAAAAAAAAAAAAAAAAAAAAAAAAAATCAAATTCAAGAAAATTATGTTGAGACCTTATTTCACTCTACATATTCAAAGTTGACAAATTATGGGAGCGTGTTCTAGCTGCCGTTGACTTCTGACGGTGGGGAAGACTGACAGCCACAAATTCTGTGAAATCTAATGATAACCGTGTATCACCACACACTATGCAGAATACCACCCACACTCCAAAACACACAAGCACTGTTGCATCTTAAAGGTCATCTGGTAAATTTAAATTATGCAGGAAAACGTAAATAATTTCACCACATTTACATTATGCCGGATTACAAGAGTTGCTAAATGATGGAATTCTGAATTTGGAAGGTTCAACCTTTACAGCATGTATATACATAAAAAATCAGGAATTTTTGAAAAACTGGCAGTCCTCAGATCCTAAGGATACTAGATTTTTTGTCAACTTTAATATAATAGTATAAAGTGGCAGAAAAATGCCACTAAACCCTCCATCTTCACCAAGCTGAGAGGCCCTGTGGGAATGCAAAGTTTCTGGGTAAATTAAGACGAAAGCAAGTGTTTTCCAGGGAGTAAATCATCAGAATTACAAAAGTACAGCAACTGTCAACTTTTGATTAACATGAATTTGAATAATGTGATTTTAATTTAACATACTTGATATTTAATGAGATATGATTAAATAACAATTGATTCAATGTAACGTGTGTTAACTTGACTCGATGACATCACATGCATCCATGGTGCTTCTAGGGGTAATCGCCTGAGACACCCTCGACTGGATTCTTAAACTATATCTTACACCTTCATCAGTTGAAGGATAAAGTCTGGGAGAAATTTATATTCTTAAGAGCGAACTCTGCCTTCCTGGAGTATGGGAAGGCAACGATCAGGCAGGATTTACTTTCATCACGAAAGTGAACCAAGACCCATTATCATCTTTGCATAAATTTTGCCCAAATATCTATTATTGTAATTTTTTTTCTGTGAACTAATTTTTAGAAACATAAAAATATATAGGCTATTGTTCAAATAGCCTACTTTACAAAATTTTAAGACTGGAACCAAACCTAAGAACAACAACAACAACATCGCTGCCACCATTTCCACCTCCCAAGTTTACAATCACAATTCTTCTTAGCTTATGATCAGTTGTATGCAGGGGTGTGGAATCGGATTTTCAAAAGTCCGACTCCGACTCCAGTAAATTTAAATGTTGCGACTCCGACTCCGACAAATTTGAAGGTTGCAACTCCGACGCCGACTCAGTTTTTTTTTTTTTTTTACAGTACAATGATATAGTCTATTTTTTTACATCAGGGATGGTGGCCAAGGGAAAAGATTAAACAAAAAGCCCGCTAGTTGCTACATCCAAAAGAGACGAAAGTTAAGAGAATCAATACTTACATATTTTCGAGTTAATCCATAATAAAAGTGTACTTGACGATTGTATAATTATCATAAATTAATAAAAATTATCTTTATATTTAATGCTTGATTGGACACATCCTCCACAAAGTCAATTTCTCCCAATTTGTAGGAATCTCCATGTAGTGGAATCTTTACTCGAAAATTTATCACGTAAAGGAGTCGGAGTCGCTCATATTTTTACCAACTCCGACTCTGACTCCAATTCCGACTCCGGCCAAAAGTAGCCGACTCCTCAACTCCAACTCCACACCCCTGGTTGTATGTCTTATCGCTAGATAAGTACCATATTATGTAGATAGCTGGAGGACTGTCCTCTTCCCATAGCCTGCAGTGTTGAAGGAGGAGGCAATTCTATCTCATGTTAAGGGCACTATACAGCCATTTGTGCTTTTATTTAGAATAACTTTTTCCTGGCTCACCAAGTCTAATAATAAATCATGCTCTGCAGCAGTAATAGGGATGTTTCTCTTCGTAAAAAATTTTATGTTGCCTGTGGTGGAACGGTGAGACAGCCTGGTTTGGACCACGTGGCTCAATCAGCTGAAGTGATGGTAAACAAACACTGCTACCAACCACCAACAAATTATACTCATGGGTCATTTCATTAAAAGCATTAATAACAAATGTATGAATATGGGAAAATGTTCCTGGCATATAAATTCACGTGAACTATCAAGTTGAATTACGAATTTTTTTATTTCCCAGACAAGAAGGATGTGCAGGTGAGAACTTGAGCTTTTATTGTTTCCATGGCCATTTTTTTTTTTTTTAAGTAATAGGCAGACTTTCCCATTGGCCAGTAACATAACCCCACATTACCATTGTTTTCTACAGGGAAATTGTTTCAATAACATGATTTTAAATAACGTGACATCTACAAGAATGTAATCCTGGCATTAACTGAGTTGACTGTATGTGCCTAGAAACAATTAAAATCCACTAATATGCACATGGAAAACAATTCTGCAATCATAACACATACAATGCAGGAAAAGTTTCACATGTCAGAAAAAAAAATAACTATCATACTTTACATGATTAACCACACCTAACCTTTATTTTCATCTATTTTATATTAATGTTATAGCCTACAGCACCTGTAGGCACACTTTTTTTTTCTTTTCTCGTTATGGCCTATAGCACCTGTAGGCATACTTGGAGTATATGTGGGAAGTGCTGTTAAGCTTCTGCCCATTAGTGGCGCTGGCAATTTTATTTATAGTGGTACCCATATTAAGCAGGGGTGTGGTGTCGGATTTTCAAAAGTCCGACTCCGACTCCAGGAAATTTGAAGGTTGTGACTCCGACTCAGCTCCTTTTTTTTTTTTTTTTTTAACAGTACAACGATATAGTCTATTTTTTTTTTTTTACATCAGGGATGGTGGCCAAGGGAAAAGATTAAACAAAAAGCCCACTAGTTGCCACACCCAAAAAAGACGAAAGTTAAGAGAATCAATACTTACATATTTTCGAGTCAATCCATAATAAAAGTGTACTTGACGATTATATAATTATCATAAATTAATAAAAATTATCTTTATATGTAATGCTTGATTGGACACATCCTCCACAAAGTCAATTTCTCCCAATTTGTAGGAATCTCCATGTAGTGGAATCTTTACTCGAAAATTTATCACGTAAAGGAGTCGGAGTTGCTCATATTTTTACCGACTCCGACTCCAGCCAAAAGTAGCCGACGCCTCGACTCCGACTCCACATCCCTTATATTAAGGCCCTTATCAACACCCAAGCACATCTTTGGTATGACCACCTAGAACCTGGGTATCATGTAGGTAACTTTAAACCACTCGACAAATGACATAGCTTCAAAGCGGTAAGAGGTATGATTTAAACTTACGTGTGGACGTCTGCCCGATCCCACGCTCACCACCTTATCCACTATGTAACTGCAGTAGCATAGTGGATAAAGTGAAGAGTGTGGCATCGGGCAAATGTCCATGTGAAGGTTTGAATCCCACCACACATCACCTTGATACATTGCCATTTGTCGAGTGGTTTAAAGTTACCTACATGTCACCACGATACCCAGATTCTAGGTAGTTACACCAAAGATATGCTTGGGTGGTGATATGGGCCCTAATATGGATACCCCTATAAATAAAATTGCCTACGCCACTTATGAGTAGAAGCTTAACAGCACTTCCAAGCTATAAGCCAGGACATAAATTTAGATGACTGATAATTCACTCCTTGGAAAATACTTTTTCATCTTACCACACCTGAAAACTCTATATTCCAGCAGCTCCCCAAGCTTGTTAGGGATTGCATAGGTGGCATTTTTTCCACCACTTCATGTCCTTGTATTAAATGTATACACTGGCTCTTGTGAAGATATGGAAGTAAGTAATTGAAAAAAATAAAGTGCCAGTTATACTGGAGCATTACCTCTATTTTTTACTATTTGTTGACTGCCAGGCTTTCTCTCAATTGTGTTAACTGGCGCCTCTACTTTTCTTGAATAGCAATAAATGGCATGTTGTACAGGTGAAATGGCAAACTGTCCTGCCTGTCCAAACCCTACACCCCCTAGGGTCCTCAGCCTGAGATGCCCCAGTGCTTAGCGACAATATTGCCTGCACGGCCACGGCGTTATCAAAATGGTTTGTGGGTTTCCTTGCAATCACTAGTAATGCACACTAAATCATAACTAAAAAGACTAGACACTAAGCCAATGTTATTATTGACAGGAAGCCAAATTTTCGCCCCTTTGCATTGCACACTGGCGCCACCACCAGGCTCCGGGGCTGGTGTGGCTTGCAAGAACACCCCCCTGCCCCCCCCACCCATGCTACGACACCCACACACCACTGCAGAGGCACGCTGACACTAATCCAAACTGTTCTCAAAACCTAACAATGATCTTACGAGAAAAAATTTAAATAAATAAATCGTACTTATGCGGATAATGAGCCGCCATCTTTGCCTTCCCTCGCCGCCCTTCCCGCCTTGCTCCTCGCCTGTCCGCCCCGCCCCGGCCCTTTACGCCAGCCTGCACTTGACATCCTGACCTGCACCACATCCCCCACAGGATGACCACACTGACTTACGCGGAAGAAGCCTGCATCAGCCATTGTGTAGACTTGTGAAGCGACGCTACGTAGTTTCTCCGGCCCAACGCTGTGCTCACGCCTCGACTGGGTCTTGGTCTTGGTCTTGGCGCTGCACTGGACACTGGACACTGGAGTCCCGTTGTCTTGTGATACTTTTTACCAAGGAATATACAAGAATCCTTGCTTTTTACCTTAAGACACTCAAACTCTTCAACCTAAGCTTAGGCTAGGATACTCAATATTCTATAAATGATATATATATATATATATATATATATATATATATATATATATATATATATATATATATATATATATATATATATATATATATATATATGTGTATATATATATATATATATATATATATATATATATATATATATATATATATATATATATATATATATATATATATATATATATATATATATATATATATATATATATATATATATATATATATATATATATATATATATATATATATATATATATATATATATATATATATATATATATATATATATATATATATATATATATATATATATATATATATATATATATATATATATAAAAGCTGGCCAAGCGGGAAAAAAAAGAATGAATAAGTAAAAAGGCCCACATAGTTCCCAGCTCACTTGCAGGTCTGATAGAATTAATCAAAGGCGTGTTCACAACTTCATGTGTCAATACGCAACTGAAATTGCAAGTCGGTAGAATTTCCGACTGCATATCGATGCCTAGCGACTGGAAAAATCAGTCACAAAACACGGAGAAAGGTTTGAAAATGTGGTGTCAATGAAGAGAAGATGATGGAGTTGGTGAGGGAAAAAGGGCACAACTGGGACCCTGAAAATGAATCATCCAGTAAAAATAGCTTACGCAAATCGACGTTTGATGAGATAGCTTCCACTCTCTCTTTACACGGAGGAGGTAGTAGACACCTACCGAAACAATAACTTACTCCCAGTGAGATCTAATAGGACTAGTTCAGGAGGTGCTGTGAACCTTCCATTAAAGCTAGTTGTGATCTCGTTGAATGTTTCCCTTTGTGTCTCACAACTCAAGGGGGTAGTCACAGCCTACCCTCTAAAGACAGCTCTCCTTCTTCACACAAAACTACATGCACTTACCACACATACACCCTTCACGCCAAATAAAAATTTAAAAGAAAAATGGGACCCGAAATAAACAACGCCTCGGAGTCCCCTCTGGGAGGGGACCAAAAATGTCCCCAGGTCGGACACCTCTCCTGTTGAAGACCACAAATGCCTTGACACCTCCCTCAACTTTTTCTACATTAACTTCTGCAACATTCGCGGTCTTAGATCTAATTTTCAATCTGTGGAACACCACCTCTCCTCTACTAAACCTCATCTTCTTTTCCTCACCGAAACACAGCTGTCTGAGGCAACTGACAGTAGCCCCTTCTCTGTTCCCTCCTACTTTCTCTATTCTCATTTTCATTCCAAAGCTGGATGTTGCGTCTATGTACGCAACGACTTAACTTGCTCTCGTGCCCACGCTCTTGAGTCTTCCGAATTTTCCACCATCTGGCTACGACTTAACAGTCACTCTCAAACTAAATTCATCTGTGCTGTTTATCTCTCCCTAACTCTTCTGACTATAGTAATTTCTTCGACTACTTAACTTCTAAAGTGGAGCACATTCTGTCCCTCTACCCTTTCGCTGAGATTTCCATTCTTGGAGATTTCAATGTTCACCACCAGCTTTGGCTTTCCTCTCCTTCACTGACCACCCTGGTGAACTAGCCTTCAACTTTGCTATCCTCCATGACCTAGAGCAACTGGTGCAACACCCTACTCGTATTCCTGACCGTCTTGGAGACACGCCCAACATTCTTGATCTCTTCCTCACCTCTAACCCTTCTGCTTATGCTGTCACCCTTTCATCTCCGTTGGGCTCCTCCGATCACAATCTCATTTCTGTATCTTGTCCTATTTTTCCAATCCCTCCGCAGGATCCCCAAAGCGAAGGTGCCTCTGGCGTTTTGCCTCTGCCAGTTGGGGGACCTGAGGAGGTATTATGCTGATTTTCCTGGAATGATTATTGCTTCCGTGTCAGAGACCCATCTCTTTGTGCTGAACGCATAACAGAGGTGTTAGTATCTGGCATGGAGGCGTACATTCCTCATTCTTTTCTCAACCTAAACCTTCTAAACCTTGGTTTAACTCAGCCTGTTCTCGTGCTATACATGATAGAGAGGTTGCCCACAAAAGGTACTTGAGCCTTCCATCTCCTGAATCTCATGCACTTTATATCTCTGCCCGGAATCATGCCAAGTCTGTTCTTCAACTTGCCAAACACTCTTTCATAAATAGGAAATGTCAAAATCTTTCAAACTCAAACTCTCCTCGTGACTTCTGGCATCTAGCCAAAACATCTCAAATAACTTCACTTCTTCATCTTTCCTCCTTTATTTCATCCTGATGGCACCACTGCCATCTCTTCTGTCTCTAAAGCTGAACTCTTTTCTCAAACCTTTGCTCACAACTCCACCTTGGACGATTCTGGGCTTGTCCTCCCTCTCCTCCTCCCTCTGACTATTTCATGTCTACAATCAAAATTCTTCGTAATGATGTTTTCCATGCCCTTGCTGGCCTAAACCCTCGGAAGGCTTATGGACCTGATGGGGTCCCTCCTATTGTTCTCAAAAACTGTGCTTCTGTGCTTGCACCTTGCCTGGCCAAACTCTTCCAACTTTGTCTATCGACTTCTACCTTTCCTTCCTGCTGGAAGTTCGCCTACATTCAGCCTGTTCCTAAAAAGGGTGACCGTTCTAACCCCTCAAACTACCGTCCTATAGCTTTAATCTCTTGCTTGTCTAAAGTTTTTGAATCTATCCTGAATAGGAAGATTCTCAAACATCTGTCACTTCACAATCTTCTGTCTGATCGCCAGTATGGCTTCCGTCAAGGTCGCTCTACTGGTGATCTTCTGGCTTTCCTTACTGAGTCTTGGTCATCCTCTTTTAGAGATTTCGGTGAAACTTTTGCTGTTGCGTTAGACATATCAAAAGCTTTTGATAGAGTCTGGCATAAAGCTTTGATTTCAAAACTGCCCTCTTACGGCTTCTATCCTTCTCTCTGCAACTTTATCTCATGTTTCCTTTCCGACCGCTCTATTGCTGCTGTGGTAGACGGCTACTGTTCTTCTCCTAAACCTATTAATAGTGGTGTTCCTCAGGGTTCTGTCCTGTCACCCACTCTCTTTCTATTATTCATTAATGACCTTCTTAACCAAACTTCTTGCCCTATCCACTCCTACGCTGATGATACCACCCTACATCTTTCCACGTTCTTTCAGAGACGTCCAACCCTTCAGGAAATTAACAGATCACGCGGGACGCCACGGAACGCCTGACTTCCGATCTTTCTAAAATTTCCGATTGGGGCAGAGAAAATCTAGTAGTTTTCAATGCCTCAAAACTCAATTCCTCCATCTATCAACTCGACACAACCTTCCAGACAACTATCCCTCTTCTTCAATGACACTCAACTGTCTCCTCTTCCACAATGAATATCCTCGGTCTGTCCTTTGCTCATAATCTTAACTGGAAACTTCACATCTCATCTCTTGCTAAAACAGCTTCTATGAAATTAGGTGTTCTGAGGCGTCTCCGCCAGTTTTTCTCGCCCTCCAACTGCTTACTCTGTATAAGGGCCTTATCCGTCCCTGTATGGAGTACTCTTCGCATGTTTGGGGGTTCCAGTCACACAGCTTTGCTTGATAGGGTGGAATCGAAAGCTCTTCGTCTCATCAACTCCCTCCTCTGACTAACTGTCTTCAGTCTCTTTCTCACCGCCGAAATGTTGCATCCCCTTCTATATTTTATCCCTATTTTCATGGTAACTGTTCTACTGATCTTGCTAACTGCATGCCTCCCCTCCTCCTGCGGCCACGCTGCACAAGGCTTTCTTCTTCCTCTCATCCCTATTCTGTCCAACTCTCTAATGCAAGAGTTAACCAGTACGCTCAATCATTCATCCCTTTCACTGGTAAACTCTGGAACTCCCTCCCTGTATCTGTATTTCCGAATTCTTACAACTTGTCTTCTTTTAAGAGGGAGGTATCGAGGCATTTGCTAACCTAATTCTGGCTGACGGTTTTGGCACTTTTTGTACTCTTTGGAGAGCCAGCACTCAAGTGGGCTTTTTTCTAACTTTCTTTTTTTTGCCCTTGGCTGGCCCTCTTCCCTAAGTAAAAAAAAAAAAAAAAAAGTTTTCTTATCTGCACGGTGTTGTTGGAGAATACTTGTGAGGATTTAATTTGATCGCAATCGTCATCGTCACCAGAACAAGAGAACTTGTTGAGTAGTTGTTTGTTTACATTCACTTCCCGTCAACCAGTCGATACCTCCCTGTCGCTAGTGTGAACGGGTTCTGACTAGAAGGGCTCAGTCGATACTTCTAGCGACTTGCAATTTCAGTCACATATTGACACGTGTGAACCCGGCTTTAGCCAAAAGACAGGGACAAATGTCTTGAAACCTCCCTGAAGTCAAATCATAGGAAGTTGGAAATAAAGACATTTATTCCTTGATTTTGGTTAATTTCTTACTACTTTTTAAGGGAACCAGCACTCAAGTGGGCCTTTGTTTTCTAATATTTTGTTGCCCTTGGCTGGCTCCCCTCCTGCATAAAAAAGAAAAAAAAAAAAACAGAAGCAGGCAGAGTTTACCCGAGTAAAGTATGAAAGATTGGGAGTACTGATTAACTCTTGCATTAAGAAGTTGGACAAAGTAGGGGTGAGAGGAAGAAAAAAAGCCTTGTGCAGCGAGGCATCAGGAGGAGGGAAGCATGCAATTAGCAAGCTCAGAAGAAATATTAGCATGAAAATAATGATAGAAGAAAACAGCAAGAGATGCAACATTCCAGCGGTGAGAAAAAAGCTGAAGGCAGTAAGTTAGAGGAGGAAAGTTGATGAGACGAAAAGCTTTTGATTCTAACCTGTCTAATAAAGCTGTGTGAGTGGATACCCAAAAAACATGCGAAGAGTATTCCATACAAGGGTGGATGAAGCTCTTTTACAGTTAGCAGTTGGAGGGGCGGGAAAAACTGGCTAAAACGCATCAGAACGCCTAACTTAATAGAAACTGTTTTAGCATGAGATGAGATGTGAAGTTTCCTGTTTAGATCATAAGTAAAGGACAGACCAGGGATATTCAGTGTAGAAGAGAGGGACAGTTGAGTGTTTTTTAAAGAAGAGGGGACATATTTGTTTGAAAGGCTGTGTCGAGCTGATAGATGGAGGAATTGAATTTTGAAGCATTAAACACTTCTAAGTTTTCTCTGCCCCAATCAGAAATCATGAAAAGATCAGGAGTCAGGCGTTATATATATATATATATATATATATATATATATATATATATATATATATATATATATATATATATATATATATATATATATATATATATATATATATATATATATATATATATATATATATATATATATATATATATATATATATATATATACAGGATATAGAAGTTTACAAAGAAAGGTACACTTTCAATTTGTAATGATTCTTCGTCCACTCTATAGCTAAAGTACCAATATATTATATTTGCACATGCATGTTTCCAGAGAATAATGACCAAACTTTAAACCCTTACAATCAAGTATTGTAGCACACAAACAGTTAATTTGTATCTTCAATTTCACGAAGCTTCTTCACTTCAAAGATTCTCTCTCTCTCTCTCTCTCTCTCTCTCTCTCTCTCTCTCTCTCTCTCTCTCTCTCTCTCTCTCTCTCTCTCGTGTGTGTGTGTGCCATGGATATTCACAAGACGGTCTTATTGAGACTTCGTTTATCTAAAAATAAGAAATATCACAAGAAAACAAACAAAGCAAAATAAGGAAAATTATAAAAAATCGTTTTACCTACAATAAACGTTTACCTGGGTGAAACATGTATGCCTACCTACTTCCATCTATCATATATATATATATATATATATATATATATATATATATATATATATATATATATATATATATATATATATATATATATATATATATATATATATATATATATATATATATATATATATATATATATATATATATATATATATATATATATATATATGAGTGGAACTGACAGTTCCACTCACTTCTCTCCTGAAGATGGTCTGATCAAGACCGAAAGACGTCTCGAGGAAATGGACTTCGGTTCACTACTCTACCAGCTAAAGCCTGACGAACGCACCCTTGTGCGAAAAATACAAAATACACTCTATAAAAAGAATAATGCACTCCTCGCTGTCAACTTTAATAGTACATGCATTCAGAATGGTCTACTCCCGATATATATATATATATATATATATATATATATATATATATATATATATATATATATATATATATATATATATATATATATATATATATATATATATATATATATATATATATATATATATATATATATATATATATATATATATATATATATATATATATATATATATATATATATATATATATATATATATATATATATATATATATATATATATATATATATATATACACACACACACACACACACACACACACACACACACACACACATATATATATATATATATATATATATATATATATATATATATATATATATATATATATATATATATATATATATATATATATAATATATCATGGGGGACATACGCCGGGAGGTGCGTCGCCTCGCCTACCCTATGGCGCCACTCCAGGCGGTCACGCCTCGCGAGTCTCCATGCAGGCTTCCTTCCCATGCCAAGTAACTCCCAGCAGGAGGCATCGACTTGGCGCAACCATGATTTCTGTGGACGTCTCCTTGGCCTCCTCCGTGCTGGGTTATCCCTTTCGCAGACAACCCGATATACAGGATCGGCTTCCGGGTAGCGTGCCCATATAGTCGCAGTTGGCGTTGACGGACTATGCTGATAATCGGCCTCGAATCAGTATCACGGAGCAATCGCTGATTTGACACAAAGTCATACCAGCGGTACCCCCATGATCCTGCGAAGGCATCTATTACCAAAGACATCAATTCGCCTCTTCAGATCGGTGTTCAGTGTCCAGTGTTTGGAGGCTTACTGGATGAAACAGTACAGTCTGTCCAAGAGTGTGGTGAGGACGTTGAGATCTCGCAAAGTTTCATATATCTTGGTAGTGTAGTGCATAAAGACGGTGTGGGTCGAGCTAGGAAGTCGTACGGCGGATTGGCCTGGCTCACGGTGTTATGGACTCGCTCAACACGAGTATTTGGCGTTGTCGATACCTGTGCAGACGGAGAAAGATTCGGATCTTTAAGTCGCTGGTGATCCCTGTCTTACCCTATGGTTGTGAGACATGAGTCCCAAGGGCTTCGCCTCTTCGTGCATTACCATTATCTCCAGTGACTCAGCAAAAATTACTGCATTATTGGCAAAAACAAGATCTGTAATCTCGGTATTGCCGACAGATGCTCCACAATGACTTTGGTCTCAACTCTGCCTAGTACCCAGTCCATGCAAATGTTGAAAAGTGATGGAGCAAGAACGCATCCCTGCCTCACTCCCGTATACAGGGAAGAAGCTAGACACTCCCCCTCCACACTTCACATCACTCACAGTCCCGGAGTAGAGGCCGGTTAATAGACCAATATAATCCTTGCAGGAATCCCACGGAGACGCAGAAGATCCCAGAGTGTCTCTCGATGCACTGAGTCAAACGCCTTCTTGAGATCGACAAAGGCTGCAAGCATCCCCTGTCGAAACTCACGTCAGCGCTCCACCAGTACGAGAAGCGCTGGGATCCGGTTAGTTGTTGACTTACTGGGCGAGAACCCAGACTGTTCAGTTCTGTTGTTTCAGCAGGTGACTGCGGATACTCATCAACAACAAATGGGCAAGCACCTTGCCTGGTACGCTGAGCAGTGTTATACCGCGGTAGTTGTTGCAGTCCTGACAGTCCCCTTTCCCTTTCCAGATAGGGATGATCAATTCCTTTTTCCAGTCATGGAGAATGGTGCCTGAATGCCATACAGCAGTCAAGACAGCATGCAACCTACGCATCATGGCCTCACCCCCTGCTTTGAACAGCTCCTCACTGATGTTACAAATGCCAGCTGCCTTTCCACTCCTCAACTTTGCCACAGCCTCTTTGACATTATCAGTGGAGGGTGCAGTTTCGTCAATGGGTGGATCAGCATCCAGCATCTGTAACCCTGCAGTTT
>NC_059291.1:29506227-29516227 GCF_017591435.1 Portunus trituberculatus
GACATTTTTCTGTACACAGCTATGTACATGAAAATTAGGCTGACAGGCATATGGGAGTAACCTATAAATAAATGCAATAATTCGTCTAGACAGTAAACCACCCATGAGCCTGTGCAGCCAGAAATATCACACTGCATTCACAACAACACTCACAAGATAATTTTGTGGGAGTTATACCCATTATCGCTCTGATGTGCACCCCACTGGACCTGAATAATGTCAACATAAAAACAACGCACGGTGCTGCTGCTCTGACACACGCTCAGAACATCTCAGACAGACTTATAACCTCTCACTTTGGTCTTCAGAGAGTCATATTTACAGACAGTTGGGGGACCTACAGACATACATGCTTCTCTTTGTCATTGTTATGGGCTAAAAACTTAAAACAGCCAACATGGACTAAAATATTGCATGTTTCTACTCAGGACAATATTATGCATATTGTCATTTTGATGTCATGATTGATCTTTTGAAATACTACTACTGTGGACACCTTTGCATAGCCACAATCAATGAGTTATTCTACGAAACTGTCAACCTAACTACTCATTTGGGAGAAACCGCCAGTGTCCTTTGGAGCTAAACACGAAGAGGACTGTTTCTTCTACATTGGAATATATCCGGTCTGAAGTTACCCCAGGCTGTGGACCTGCTCAAAGTTGCAGGTCACAAGAGTCATTGCTAAAGTGATCTGTACAATCACTGGTTGCTTTTAAAATATCAGAATATGCATCACTATTATCTGATAAAATTATGAAATAAAAAAATAAAACACCCTTTTTTACTGGAGCAGCATTCTTTCCTGTATATGAGTGTGTTTGTGAGCAGTGTGTGTGTGTGTGTGTGTGTGTGTGTGTGTGTGTGTGTGTGTGTGTGTTTGTCAGGATGAGGGTGGATGTATGTGAGTGCACTTCCTTGATGCTGAGGTTCCCAGTCCAGCTGTGCGTTGTCAAACTGTGCCTTACACACCACATCAAACATGTACCTTCAGTCTCACTGTTCCACTGTCTTGTTCACTAACAAGTTTTTTTCTCAAATGAAGACTGTGAAGCACAAGTTGATTGAGATAACTGCAAATGCACAAAATGTTTCTCTCAAATCTAATTTTGAATATCACAGTTCTTCCATGTTTCTACGTAGAAAAGTTAGAGGTTGTATTCAGTCCACTGCGAGAATGCAGTTCTGTACCTGAATCACAAACACATCTAACAAAAGTTTTCAAGCACCTGAATTCTTTCCTTAACAACACTATGGGGTTGCTGGAACCCCTCACTCTCAGTCAAATAGCGCCAGTATGTCATCTGTGTCTGGGGCTGAGGATAGGCCAGCACCTGCAGGGGTGTTGCCAGCACCCTGCCCCTGTGAAGAGGCTCCTGAAGAAGGTGGAGTGTTATAGTCTGGTTGCTCTAGGTATGATAGTAGCTCCAATGGGTCCATCGGGTCCACTCCGCTGTTGAAGACCTGTTGACAAGGTAAAGTAAAGAGTTAGATATGGAGCTGAAATTCTCTCAAATGACAGGTTAATTTAGTGATATCATCTTAATTATTCCTCTATGTAAATATGTGCAAAAAAATATGAGATTTTACCCATTAGTAATTAATGTACTACATCAAATGTGAAGTAAAAGTAACATAGAATTTGTAGATAAAAGATACAAGGCTGGAAAAGAATACCAATGTCATACCTGTGAAATTCTTACTAGTTGACAAAGGTTGACTTATGCAAACATATGAGCTATCTTTCAAAATTGTAATGGTGATGTCTGTGAAAGCTGTGCAATAGTGGAAAATGACAACAGGAATTCAGAATAGTGAGAACATAAAGATGCAACTTTAAAATATTTCTTTGGAGGTCACCAGCTTCATAAGCAAACAAAAAATGTATGTTAACAAATATCGAAGTATAGTTCTAGTGCATAACAAAAGTCACTACAGGCATTCGGGTCACAGCATAAAGACAACACCACAGTCATGCCCCATAGGAAAGAATGGTGTACCAAGAATGTATGTTATAACTGGACATGGTATTCTGAGAAAATTTTTGTCATGGCTATCTTTGGCTCTCTAAAGAAGCACTCCATCAAAGAAAAAATGAATAAGTAAAAAAATAAAAAGTAAAAAATGAATAAATAAATAAAAAGTTAAAAATGGTGATGTCCTCACAGATAGTTTATTTTGCAAACTTAATGAGGTTTCATTGTACACATTTTGTCATAACAATAATTCTTAAATCAAGTAGCTAAATGTATGTTCCTACTTTGAAAGAGAAAATGACTGCTTTGGAACACTGAGGGCAGAGTGTTACTGCTACTTACACTGACATCCAGCCCATCCTGACCCGAACCATCACCATCCAGGGGATCAAAGCTGAGGGTGGGGAGGTCACTCATCTCATTACAGGTGTTGTGAGCCTCAGTGGTGGTGGTGGTGGTTGTGTTGTTGGTGATGGTGCTGCTGATGGTGGTGGTGCTGGTGTTGCTACTGTTGCTAGTGCTGTTGTTGCTGCTGGTGGTGTTGCAGGTGCTACTGCATGTTCCTGCAATGCAACAATGTATTTATAAGTATCCATAATCTACACATGAAGATGATCTCTTATTTTTTTATTTATTTTTTTATTTTTTCCCATTCTGAAAGTAAAATGATAATAAAGAAATCGCAGACAATTTTTGAAGTCAGACAACTGTTCTTCTGGTGCTATGATGAGGCAACACCAATCAGCATACCTGCTGAGGGTACACTAGGTGGTCCTCCAACTCCCCCAGGTGTGTGGGGTGTGTGTGGGGTGTGTGGGGTGTGAGGGGTGTGAGGCATCCCAGGCCCACTGCTCACACTTGCCTGAGGAGCAATTCATGAATTAATATAAAGATTTGACATTTGAATGATTACCAATACTCAAGATGTTTTGAGTTCACATAAAAATAATAATAAATAATAATAACAATTATAATACTAAAATATATTTGCAACATAATGGGAAGATGTATATTTTATGAGAGCTTGTAGATTTTCCAACTCTTCCATAAACAATAGATAAAGCATAAAAACAACAAAACTGTTCAATAAAGGAAAATATATTTATAGTCTGTACTGAGAAGTGAACATTCCTATGCATCCCTAAAAAATGCTTAGAGAAAAAAGAAAAAGAATGTAATAATTTAGCTGCAATGAACTAAATTGAAACAGCTAAACAAATTATCATAAGCTGAGGGCAAAAATTAAAACATTCCTGACATGAACTTACTTGTGGTGTGGCTGATGTGGGTGTTGAGGAGGTGGTGGTGGTAGTGGAGGTGGTGGTGGAACACAGAGGTTGTGAGGAGGTGGAGGTGGTGGTAGTGGTGGAGGAGAGTGTTGGTGTTGCTAGGGTGGAGTTGGAGGTACTGGCTGAGGTGGAGGGTGGAGGAGGACCCATTTGTGGGACCATCTGCTCTTTGACTGACTTCTCCATAGCCCCGAGAGGGTCCATCTTGTTGACGGACTCACTCAGCTGTGAGAGAGGGCCACCACCTCTCGTGAAGTCAGGAGAACTCAGATCAAACTGAGATGTGGATCTGGACATGCCAGAGCTGCTACTGCCATTGCCCATGTTCATCATATTCATCATGGAACCATTGTTGATACCTGCAAAGTGAACGGGAAAAACTTGCTAATTATGCCATTGAAAATAAATCATATCCTACAATTTATTTATTCTTAGAGCATCATCATAAATGAGAATAATTGTTATTCTAATAAAAGTAGTTTAAAAATCCATAGGTAGATGATCAAGTGTTGCAAAATGATGGCAAAAATTGTAACAAAGTAAAATCATGGACAAACAGGACATAATGTAAAGAACCGCAATGCACTCACTGTTCATGTCAGGAGGCACATAAGGGCTCATGGACTGTCCCATGTCAAAGTTGCTCATGGTGGGCAAAGTCATGCTCCCAGGCGACATGGCCTTGTTCCACCGCTTCATGCAGGCATCAGAGTCCTCATCCTTGACACCGGGGGTGCCTGGCATCCCTGAAGAGTTGGATGCTCTCCATGAGGCTGAGGAGTCCATGGTGACCTCATCCACAGAGGAATTGGCAAGGGTGGTGATGATGCCCCAGATATACTGATCCACTTCCAGTCCTTCCAGATAGGCTGTTTTGCTGTAAAGACATAAGGATAAGCTAATGCTTTAAGTTACTGTATACTAGGATGGCACTTCTATATTTTACAAAGTGTTTCCAACTTCATTAATGACACATATAAATACAAATGTAGCTTCATGTTAATTAGAAAAATATAACTCTTTGTCTGTTAAAAATATATAGGTTTAAGATACATTTTGAGATCAGAAATGTAATTTCAGGCTAGTAATTTATTTTTACATGTTTTGAGATAAAATCTTCAAAGCAGAAAAAGCATACACAATGAAGCAAGTTTTACTCACTTGCAGACAGGACATCGCCAGGAGCCTCTCTCACAATTCATCTGAAGATAAGATTCAAGATCAAAGCATTGTATATGCTTGCAATCATGGCCTCTGGCTGGCAGTGTGATTTTCTTGAAGGTTATGGGACATTTGAGTGATATCTTGATGGCTGTCTGCTCCACTCCATCACCTTCAGAGTTATTTAGAGAACCATTTGAAGCTGCAACAGAGTTAAAGTTCCTCTTGATTTTGGTAACACAGTGTTCAGCGGGCAGCATCCTCTTCCGTAATAATCCTTGAAGAACGGACCTTACACTTGGTCTATGCACCAATTGCAGAACAAATAAATGAGACTGGAAAAAAAAGGAGAGGAATATTAATGAAGGCAAGAGAAAGCAAAGGGATGGGGCAGTCAAATCATGTAAGTAAGGAGATGCAGGTTTTTAATAAGTAGACTAACTAAGTTTAATCAAAGTTCATGAAAGTAAATAAACGCTGATATTCTTTCTTGCCTCAATCTGTGATATCATCAGTAGAAAAAGAATTTACAATTTAGCTTGCAATTGTTGTGTATTGAGAGAGAAAATATGTCAAGTACCCATTGATTTAAGGTTATTTTTAAAGGAGTATGTCAGATTAAAAAATAGTGCCTGTCGATGAAAATGACAAAATAAAAGTTTTTTCAGACTTACACAGCAGCAGGCAGTAACAGTGATTTGGATCGTGTTTCTTCCTGGCTGACAAACTGCTTTTATGTATAAAGGTTTGTGAGAAGTCTTTTGCTCCCCTCGGTCGATGCTGAGTGGAGTGGCATTGACAGACACCTGGACACTTGCTGGCCAATTGGTGTTCATCTGCCGATCTTCATGGTGGAAACATTTTAACTGCAACTCTAAATCTGATCTGTTAGAGGTAAAAAATGTGATTCAGTTAGTCAAGTCATTATGATGTGGCTATGTGGTTCACCCTAACTACCTTTAATCTCTCTTGAATGACAAAACCTTCCCTTATATTCTGGTCCATTAGTTTCACATGCATTATTGTTTGGATAACATATCTTAAGCAATGCAAAGTGCCAATCCAAATGAACAGCTAACAAACATGAAAGCATCTCTATCTTCATTATAAAAAAAATAGAAGTGGAAGTTGGAAATTTGTTTCATAAAGTTGGTTTCATAACCAGCTGATTATAATGCTTTAAAAGAATGGCATACAGGCTTCAAAGTTGTGTGGATATGCATGATTTCCACTGAAAAGAGATGACCAAAATTCCTGTTTAATTCTACAAGATGAGTCTTACCTAAACATAAGGGTTTGATATACGGTGGGTTTGAGGTGGAAGACGTGATTGGACACAGCCAGGTTGTGCTCCAATCTGAATGGCTGCAGCACTATGCCGTCCCTCACTGGGAAGGTTAGCCGGAGCTCATCGTCCTCTGTGAGGGAACGGTAAAGGTTAGAGGTGATGATGGAAAGCATATGCTGCAAAATATCTTATCACTGACACTTCTCCTGGGTTGAAAACACACCTTCACTTACTCCTTATTCTGAAACACATGATAAAAGAGTCAGCAACTTTACTGAAGCCATCACTTTCATTGAAATAATCTACTGAGTATGTGTGAAACTGAAAAGACAAACTGACTTTTAGTATCAGCCACATACAACGGACCAGAATGGTTATCATAAGACCAACTCACTCAGAAAATCTATAATTCTACACAATGTTCAGTACTAAACTTTGAAGGGTGGATGTTGCACCAAAACATCCAAGCTTTGGTCCAAAAGATTCCAGTAGAAATGGTGACATCTGAATGTTATGAACTTATGAAGCACCAGTCATGCATAAGATTTGAGTCCCTGAACTCTTTTTCAAGTTCTAATCAAATACAAGTTTACTTATTATCACTATTCACATGATCTTTAGTTGCATAAGAAATAGAAATAAGATAAGTATGTCTCTCCAAAGGACACTTGTGATAGACTGTGAACACTTGTGAGTTTCACATTCTCGTAAGCACATTTCATATCTCTCACTCTCCCTCTCACAAATATATTCACATTACTGACTGCAGTATAACTTGTATGAAAGACTACCATTGATGGAGTGTGGTTGTGAGGTACAATTTCTGATCTATACCTGCCATAATCCTTTTTTTATTTTCATCATTATGAACATTTAAGTTTAAGAAAAATGTAATAATTTTCTTTTGGAGCTACCTGATGAAAAAAATTATTCAAACTAAAAACTAAAATACTCATCAACAAATGCCAAATAAATACATGAGTTACTATATGCAGCAAGGAAAAGCAGAATTGTGGTTTAATTGAAGTCTTACTTTGGAGCATAAGTGGTTTCAGTTCTGAAAGGTCCGGCTTAACATCAGGCTGGTTGCCATATGGGGGACTCATGTACGGGGTGAGGGGTGGCGTGGGGTTGCCTGGGATGGGTGAGTGCTGGTAGTTGCCCCCAACATTGCCTACATTGGCTGATCCTGGGGCTGCATTCATACTTCTGTGAATTGAACAGAAAAGAGTGATCATAAGAGGAATTCACCTTCCAGTGGTGTATAAGGGATATTCATATTCATGCGGAAATAAATTTGAAATTGTATCATGAGTTTCAGACTTACCTGGACATGTTGTTCATCCCACTGTTCATGTTGTTCATGCCAGAAGTCATGTTGCTCCCTGCACTGGTGTTCATTTGATTGGTCATAGACATAGCACTGTTCATTCCACTGGTCATGCCACTGTTCATCACACTGTTCATACCACTATTCATACTGTTCATTCCATTAGTGTTCATGGTATTCATCCCTGCACTGTTCATACCAGTATTCATATTGTTCATGCCCGAACTCATGGCCGAGGTCATGCCAGTGGTGCCCCCTGGGGCCATGCTGCCGGAGCTCATGGTGGACATGGACATGGACATGTGTGACCCCATACTGGTCATGCCACTGCCCATGTTCCCACTCATGCTATTCATCCCACTCAAATTGTTCATCCCGTTCATATTCATGCCATTCATGGGTCCCATTGGTCCCATCTCGTTGTACTGTAAGTTGTTGTACTGTTGGTTGTAGAATTGTCCCTGGTTAAAGGGTGGACCCCCCGGGCCACATGGTCCTCCTGGTCTCATATTGGGCCTCATGCCCTGACCCGGAGGGAACTGAGAGGGCAGGGGCTGCTGGACTGGGTACCCACTGCCTCCACGGATACCACCCATGCCCATCTGTGGATTAAACAAAAGGCTTACTCCATGAATGTGAAGACAAAATGCATTGGAACACCATTAGCATACCATCCATGGCCATCTGTGGATTAAACAAAAGGCTTACTCTACGAATGTGAAGACAAAATGCATTGGAACACCATTAGCCCCTTCAATACTGGGACACATTTTTGCCTTGAGATTTGTATACAATTAGACCTTCTTATTTGCACCAGGAAAGGTTTATGGAGGTTAGAAGATTAATACCTAGAGTCTTTACTATTTTAATCCCCCACATAAGTTTCTAAAGGTATACAAAATCATCAATTAGTAAGCAGAATAAATATGAAAGGGCATCATGGTACTGAAGGAGTTAAGCTACAAAATTAACTAGAGCCGCAATAATTAATTTCTACTTAAAACCTTCCTGTTGATCTAGACAAAAAAAAAAAATCCATTAATATCTCATATGGAAGCATACCTGCGGATTCATCTGAGCCATCTGGGACATGGATGGCTGAGAAAACTGGCCTTGAGCAGCTGCCCGCTTCTGGGCCATGAACATGGCAGGGTTGGGATACGGACCAGCTCGCCCTCCTCCAGGACCATTCCCTGGACCCATCCCTCGCTGATACATCATCTGCTGCTGCTATGGGCATCGGGCAAAACATGAGAAATGAAAAGGATAAATACCACAGTTTATAATGAACTATTGTCACAGGAAGCATTAATTACTAAAACATAAAGAGATGCATTCAGTATGTATGCAATATGTTTCTTTTTTCATACCACAATAACATAAAACCTGTATGTGCATTTCAGGTAGCCAGGGTGACAAAGACTCACCTGCATGTTCATACACTTTCCCATGCCAGGCCCCATGTTCTGCATGTTACTCATAGGCACACTGTTCATCATGTTGCCTCCCATGTTGTTGATCATGTTATTCATCATGTTATTCATGCCATTCATGGGGTTGTTCATGTTCATGTTGGGTGTGGAGGGCCGCTGCATAGGAAAACCAGGTCCAGGTCCTGAGTACCCAGCAGTCATATTGGTCATCTGTTTATAAGAACACTGCAGTTTTATGTCTGAAGCAACAACACATGGTCTTCATACATTTTTAACCTCCAAGCCAAATCCATCACCATCTAAAACACAAAAACATAAGATTGTCAAGGAAGCCACAAGGAGCCACTAGTACACCTGAACATGGTACCAGTGCTCTCAGAGCCATCTGGACCTATCAGTGACCAGACTTGACGACACACTAACAGTCAGTGTCTTACTCTTTTAGCTAGTTAAGAGTTCTTCACTTTTAAGTACAGCGACATCACTAACCTATTTTGGACATGAAATACTAGACCTTAATTCTATGATGACAATGAACTAATCTTAGTGTAAGTTATTAATAATGTAATTATATGATATAAATTAAATAATATGGAAACTGCCAGAATTACATATAAAGTTTCAATATACCTAAACAAAAATCAAAACTAAGCAAAGGATTTCATGCGAGCAGTGAGCGGGCTGGAGCGGTTGAGCGCATGCTCGGTGGCGAGGGTGTGGGTGTCTGTGAAACTCTGCGGCCACCGCTTGCCACAGTTCACTACCTGCAACCAGCCGCCACGCTATATTGACTCTCCTGCCAATATGTGAGGGATCCCAGGCTGCCCTCCCTCCCCACCTTTCTCTCCTCCCACCACACACACAAAACCATCACAAGGAAAACATCTGTACTCGATATCAAATTATGGAGGCTCTTCCTGGCAAGATCGAATTAGGAAATGGATACAGTAGTACTAGCAAATACAACTGCATTACATTTTAATCAAGAGCTATTCAGTGACGGGATAAAGAACAATAGATAATTCTACAAGCTGGACGAGGAGGAGGAGGAGGAGAAGGAGGAGGAGCAGGAGCAGGAGAAAATTAATAAACACCACTTCTTCCACCCTAGTTAAATCTGACTTGGCCCGTGATGAGCACACAGGGCAGAGTATCTTAGGAGAAATTGGTTCAATAAGCGGAGCCTCTTATTTCATTCTGAAGGAGAAGTGGGAGAGGGAGGGAGGGAGGTTGAAGGTGGAGGATAAGGAGTGCTGGGGAAGGGTGGGGGTAGGGCAGGAGTGGAGAGGAAGTGGGAGAAGGAAGAGGAGCGGCCGACGGGGAGCAGGGCAAGCCATTCTCCCCCTTAGCACCTTCGGCAATAAGGCCAATCATCGAATGCTCCCGATACCGACGTGTCTTCAAACTTTGCTCTTTCCAGAAACTAACATGCAACATTTTCGGGGGGTAAAATTGGGAGGGTTCTTCTCCCGCGAGGGGTTTTCGCCCTGATCGCCCCGGGGAGAAGGGTGATTGTGAGGTGA
>NC_059291.1:29518727-29561227 GCF_017591435.1 Portunus trituberculatus
CCTGGGCCATGGGCGGGCTGTGTTGAGCTGGAGTAAACAATGGGGTGACATTATGGCAGCAGCGGACGTGCCTCCCACACAGGATTTGACTCATTCTGTGGGTTAACTCTGGCCCTAGTGAATGATGGATTACCTGAGGGATCCCAGAGCCGCGCGGCCCGGGGTGTAACACGGGCCGGGTGACAGGGAAGTGAAAACAAACCGCTCAAAGTGAAATGGAGAGAGAAAAAACTGACAGTGACTACTCAAGCTTCTTTGCCTCTTCTCTATAAGACTGATTTCACCGCAACATAAACCGGAAAAGGCTAGCAGTCTGCAATACACACGTAGACACATTTTTGCCACGGAGACGACAGAAAATATACCAAAAGTATACGTGACTCTTAAAACTGTTCCAGGTTCGTCATTAACCACTCAACCAGTCTTTTTCTTTTATTTACTATCCTATTCCACTATACGCCTGGTTGACGAGAGAGAGAGAGAGAGAGAGAGAGAGAGAGAGAGAGAGAGAGAGAGAGAGAGAGAGAGAGAGTTTAAAAGCATTTACAAACCAACCTTTCCCTTCACATGTACACAAAAACAACCACGAGAGTAACCTACCTCCACCTCCATCTGCCTTACTCCACCGGTGGTACAGTCGGTGCAGATGAACTGTTTGCGAAGCCTACGTCTAACTTTGTCTGTGTATTATCTGTGCTACTGATTACCAAGATAACAGGCTGGTGTGAGAGGGCTACAGCCGGTTTACACCTGTCGTCACATGCACTCAGACCATTAACACCGTATCTTCTCTCCTGTAAGTCCAATAACATACTATTCAACTTCTCTGATCCCCCTAAAGACCTCCACTACAACTCCTTCATAGCCTATCCATTCCGTTTTCCCTCGCCTCTCGCAGCGTTCCCTTATCACCCACAGCTTACCTGACTGTTGTACTGTCCCTGCATCTCGGGTCTCTCAGGACGAAGGGCAACTGCGGTGGCTGTGGCTGTTGCCGTTGCCGCAGCCACCATCGCAGCAGTGTTGAGGGCATCCCCGGCACCTCCAACATTACCACCCATCGTGCCGGGGCCTTGCATGCCGCCAGGTCCACCCATGCCCGTGTTGCCTGACATCGCTGGGCCCGGGCTATTGGTGTACCCGCTGCAGGAGAAAGAAGGCCTTGGTAAGTACAGTGCGCGGGCACACTCATATGTACTGCACATGCAAACACTGATACAACACAGTTGCGCGCGCTCAGACTTTCGCAATATACATATTTTTTTTCTTTTATAGTTACGGTATTCCCGAGTCATAGATAAAATAAATTTATCAGAACACAATCCCGCGTAAACACACACACACACACACACACACACACACACACACACACACACACACACAGAGAGAGAGAGAGAGAGAGAGAGAGAGAGAGAGAGAGAGAGAGAGAGAGAGAGAGAGAGAGAGAGAGAGAGAGAGAGAGAGAGAGAGAGAGAGAGAGAGAATGAATATGGTCAAAATCAATGTCGTAAAATTCAGTTAACCATCACTAATAACTCATCCAAAAATCATTTCATGCACACACACACACACACACACACACACACACACACACACACACACACACACACACATGCTTAGACTTCCCACATGAACACTACGAGAAGAGAGAATGAAGAAGGGACAGAGCCTCACCCGTTGCTGCCACAATGGTCCTCGAAGGGCTTTTGGTCTGTCTTGCACTGGACAGAATCGGACTGGGATCCCCACCACCTGCAGAAGGAGAGGAGGAACAGGTGTTAATTGTGCATGAGGGACAGATAATATGAAGGTTACAGGTTGCTAATCACGGTCTATTACCCTTGGCTAAAACTACAGTATAACCCGCCTCTCTCTCTCTCTCTCTCTCTCTCTCTCTCTCTCTCTCTCTCTCTCCTCATCACCGCTATCATAGTAAGTAGTAGATACTATAAGAACTGGAATGTTAGCCTAAGTATTGGTATTCGTAGTAGCAATGTTGTCATCGTTAGTAGCAGTAATAATAACAGTAGTACATAATAGTTAACGTAATGTTTACACACTAGCACTTCTTCATTACACACACACACACACACACACACACACACACACACACACACACACACACACACACATACCACTCACACATACACGTACGCAAGTTGTTAGGGAAATCGAGAGCGGAATATTGTTGGTCTTTTGTGAGAGAGAGAGAGAGAGAGAGAGAGAGAGAGAGAGAGAGAGAGAGAGAGAGAGAGAGAGAGAGAGAGAGCTACCCTCACAGAAAACAGAAGAGAAAGCCTCAGTGTCGTTGCCACGTTTTCTAACAAACCCAACAAAAACTGAAAGCTGGTGCCTCACTCACGATTCTCTCTCTCTCTCTCTCTCTCTCTCTCTCTCTCTCTCTCTCTCTCTCTCTCTCTCTCTCTCTCTCTTCAAGCACACAGCAATATTACTACCACATAAATTACAGTTAATGTCAGACAATCCTGAATAAGTAGTAATAGGAATAACGAATGAAATGTTAATGTTAATGTAAAAATAACTCATAATAACGATGATAACAATGATGATAGTATAATAATAATAATAATAATAATAATAGTAATAATAATAATAATAATAATAATAATAACAATAATAACAGAAAACATGTATTAGTGACGGTAGTAGTAGTAGTAGTAGTAGTAGTAGTAGTAGTAGTAGTAGTAGTAGTGTTAAAAGAAAAAAAGAAAAAGGTGAAGAAAAACGATATATCTGCGAATAGAGAGGAGGAGGAGGAGGAGGAGGAGGAGGAGGAGGAGGAGGAGGAGGAGGAGGAGGAGGAGGAGGAGGAGGAGGAGGAGAAAAGGATTACGTAGAGTAGGATGCACGTGGGTAATGAAAATAATGAGAACGAGAGGGAGGAACAGGGATGAGGCCGTGGAGGAGGAGGAGGAGGAGGAGGAGGAGGAGGAGGAGGAGGAGGAGGAGGAGGAGGAGGAGGAGGAGGAGGACCTACCCGTTGGGCTTGGTGGGGTAGTTGACCATGCTACTGAAGGACTTGGAGTGGGGGTTGAAGGGTTGCGCGGGCATGGTGGTGCAGTTGGGGGTTGAGGGGGTAGGCGTGGCTGTGCTCTGCGTTGTTGAGCTTGTCACTCCCCAGACCGTTGTCACCACGGACACCGACCCACCGCCGCCACAGCTTCCTCCCACCCACTCGCTGCAGGACAACCCACACAAATACCTCTTTAGGACATACTATACTGTTGGGGAGGGTCCTTAAATCCCTTATCACCTCCAAAATCTCTTTAAGGACATGTTATAGAGTGCCTGTGACTGTGGGACATGCTGATACAGTGCACATCTCTCCCGCTTCATTAAATCTCTCAATACACCCAAAGAATATTCAAGGATATGGTCTAGTGTGTCAGTGTCTTTCTATGGGGCATGCTGGTATATAGTGTAGGTACAATTGTATTCTTTATGTCCTTTAATTCAACTAGTTTTCAAGGGCATGCTTCAATGTCCACCTTTTTTTATGTTCCACAGTACTTGAAGACAACTTTACGAGACATTATGGAATGTCTATGAATACCAAAAATTTGCTTATTCCCCTAAAGACCTTCCTTAATTTCTAACCATTGGGAAAGTTTTTGTCCTGCAGTGGGCACAATTAAATTGATAATGATGGTGATGATGATGATGATGATGATGATGGTGTGTTGGTATTTTCACTAGATTCCTTAATTTTTTTAAAGTTTCCTCTTAAAAATATAAACATCTTATGGACACGGACTATATTTGAATGCGCACGCACGCACGCACACACACACACACACACACACACACACACACACACACACACACACAATACCATTATTCTTACACTTAAGGTAAAGACACGCAATACGTCCATGTTAATTCCTTCCATAATAATAATAGTTCAATTCATAAAAGAGATTAAAAAAAAAAAAAAAGAGCATTTCCTCTACATAGAATAACGGTAATACATTATTTTCCCTATACCTTTAAATTTACCTCAGTTCGGTCTGAATGTCAGTAAAAGTAAAGAGGACGAAATGTGTGAGCAGATAAGTGTGTTGCCTCTGTATCAACGTACGATTGTGTTCTTGTATCCTCACATGATCTCTACAGTATAGCGATGGTGTGGAGCTTACTATGTTATCTTCACTGCATCACATATTTCTCCCTAATGGTTTAGAACAACTGTCTTGCTCTTAATTAAATGAAAATGGTCTAATCCCTATGTTATTTGTCAGCAGGTGCTCTCTCTCTCTCTCTCTCTCTCTCTCTCTCTCTCTCTCTCTCTCTGTGTGTGTGTGTGTGTGTGTGTGTGTGTGTGTGTGTGTGTGTGTGTGTGTGTGTGTTTCGTGTATTTTTCTTTTCTTCTTTGGCTTTTATCTAACCACACTTTTCTTTTATTCAATAATTTCATGTTTTTTGTTACTTCTATCTTGTCTCATTATCTTTCTATCTCTCCTAACCCCCAACTCTCTCTCTCTCTCTCTCTCTCTCTCTCTCTCTCTCTCTCTCTCTCTCTCTCTCTCTCTCTGCGGTTTCAAATTCAGGTTATTCGACACCGCAACCCTCAAATACGCACGTCCATTTCTTTCACTATTTTTTTTTTCTATCTTACCTATCTACACACCAGCACGTCAACAAACAGATAATACTACCGAAAACTTAACACGGTTTACGCACACTCATGTTTGATGGCACGCGTGACTCGCCAGAACACGAGGGCACGCTTAAAGTCAGGAGTATTTGACTGTATGATATTGTCTGGTGGTGTTGCTATCATGCCCAGGTGGAGCCTCGTCCCGCGCCACACCTGTGAAGTTTAACGTAGTGCTGGTGTGGTTGGTGTCTTGTGTTTAATTGTGCTAAAGGAATTTCTAGACTAAATATACACACTCTCTCTCTCTCTCTCTCTCTCTCTCTCTCTCTCTCTTAAAGTACAGGGAACACTGACCTCCGACACTTCAAAATTTACTCTACAACCACCTCTCGCCTTTCTCTCCACACACGTGCATGCAGACACACACACACACACACACACACACACACACACACACACACACACACACACACACACACACACAACGCAGCACATTCACGTTTTCCTTTCTCTTCCTTATTCCATTCGCTTTAGTTATCACGGCGCCTGGATATGAGGCACGCATGGGAACATTAGTGCCGACGTGAAGCTCTACAAGTAACTGTGCCTCTTCTTACTGCTACTACATTCTTAGGAGGAGGAGGAGGAGGAGGAGGAGGAGGAGGAGGAGGAGGAGGAGGAGGAGGAGGAGGAGGAGGAGGAGGAGGAGGAGGAGGAGGAGGAAGTGAAGTTAAGACGAAACTAAAAGGACGAACCCGGAATAAACGAAGTAAAAGGAGGAAATGTAAGACAAAAATAGGTAAAGATTAAGATGCATCATTAAAAAGTAGAAAGTCATTCCTTCAACGTAAATATGACAATTACCAACCATCCACTTCCAGGAGGAGGAGGAGGAGGAGGAAGAGGAGGAGGAGGAGGAGGAGGAGGAAGAGGCTGCAGCAATGGTGGTTTGGGTCATGAAACTGGCGACATATACTCCCTCTCTCTTCCCCCCACGTCATTCCCTTCCCCTTCTCTTCCTCCACCTCCTCACTTTCCCTTCTCTCTCTCTCTCTCTCTCTCTCTCTCTCTCTCTCTCTCTCTCCATTGATCTCTCTCTCTCTCTCTCTCTCTCTCTCTCTCTCTCTCTCTACTTTCTCCTCACCGTTGTTGTCCGTAATTACGTAGGTATGTTTTCTTATGTTTTCTTCTCAAAATAAAACTATAAACACACACACACACACACACACACACACACACACACACACACACACACAGAACGGTATTCGTGTACGTATGTATGTGCGTTCATTTATAGTCGCTTTTATTTCAACTGACTAACTTATAATTTAATTTGCGTTTAATCTCCTGTTTCATGTTATTTACTTCTTGTTTACCGCCAAAGTGCTTACGTTCAAAGGAAGGAAGGAGAGAGAGAGAGAGAGAGAGAGAGAGAGAGAGAGAGAGAGAGAGAGAGAGAGAGAGAGAGAGAGAGAGATTCAATAACCTGTACTCCGTCGATTCATGACATGTGATCTAACACCTCTCTCTCAGCGCGCCGCATATGTACGGAGAGGAAGAGAAAACACTACCGATGGGAGGAGAAAAGATGGAGACAAGGAAATGAAGAAACTAAAAGACACCAAGAAAGAGAGAGAGAGAGAGAGAGAGAGAGAGAGAGAGAGAGAGAGAGAGAGAGAGAGAGAGAGAGAGAGAGAGAGAGAGAGAGAGAGAGAGAGAGAGAGAGATGCAATGAGGGTAGAGAAAGAAGTCGCACAGAGGTGAAGCGGAAGTGAAGGAAAGGAGGAGGAGGAGGAGGAGGAGGAGGAGGAGGAGGAGGAGGAGGAGGAGGAGGAGGAGGAGGAGGAGGAGGAAGAGGAGGAGGAGGAGGAGGAATGAAAATGATGTGTATTAATGAAAGGAAATGAAACCTTTTGCAAAACATTTTATACATAATTCATTAAGTTATCGGGTATTCATTGTTGAGAGAGAGAGAGAGAGAGAGAGAGAGAGAGAGAGAGAGAGAGAGAGAGAGAGAGAGAGAGAGAGAGAGAGAGAGAAGGGAAACTGGAGGGAGGGCAATACGAGTGAAGGAGGTGAGGGAGAAGGGAGGAAGAAGGAAGGGAAGGGGAGGGGAAGGGAGGGGAGAGCTGAGGAGACAGGCGTTAACCTCGGGCTAGAGAAATCCTCCTGAGGTCTTCTTCTTCTTCCTCCTCCTCCTCCTCCTCCTCCCGTGCGCCTCGCTTCCTCACCTACCCATTGTATGTATAATTTGAGAGAAAAAAAAAAAAAAAAAAGAAACGACCTACCTATGTATGTCTCTAAACACACACACACACACACACACACACTACGGCCCGGTAGCTCAGTGGTTAGAGCGCTGGCTTCACAAGCCAAAGGACCGGGGTTCGATTCCCCGACCGGGTGGAGATATTTGGGTGTGTCTCCTTTCACGTGTAGCCCCTGTTCACCTAGCAGTGAGTAGGTACGGGATGTAAATCGAGGAGTTGTGACCTTGTTGTCCCGGTGTGTGGTGTGTGCCTGGTCTCAGGCCTATCCGAAGATCGGAAACAATGAGCTCTGAGCTCGTTCCGTAGGGTAACGTCTGGCTGTCTTGTCAGAGACTGCAGCAGATCAAACAGAGAATTACACACACACACACACACACACAAACACGCGCGCGCGAGAGAGAGAGAGAGAGAGAGAGAAAGAAATGACTGGAGCCTCTCTCTCTCTCTCTCTCTCTTCTGCAGCACCGAAACTCGACACGGAAATAAGACAACGTTCGCTAACCCGTCACCCAGCCACATCACCATCACCACCACCACCACCACCACCACCACCTCCTCCTCTCCAATACACTCCTCGCCGCCCACCATCCCTCCCTCTCTTCCGCATGACTGTGGAGGTGAGCTGGAGTAGAGGAGGTGGAGGAAGGTAAGGGGAAGGGGAGAGAATACAGAGAGGAATCCCCTTTCCCTCCCCTCCTTTCCACTTACCAATCTCCCCAACCCCACTCCCCTCCCGTCCTTCCTTCTCACCGTGATGTTAGCCAATTTAATCTTACGAAAAGGAGAAGCAAACCGCAGGAATCTCTCTCTCTCTCTCTCTCTCTCTCTCTCTCTCTCTCTCTCTCTCTCTCTCTCTAACCTCTTGGCCTCAATACTCATTTACAAAGTCTATGAACCGATGTTGTCTTGATTTATAACAGTGGTTGGTGGTGATGGGAAGGGGGCGGGCCGGGCTGACGATGGGGTGACGAAAAGGGTGACGAAGGGTGAAGGGGGGCAGGAAAGGGTGAAGGCTGGAGGATATGGGAGGGGCAGAGGTGCGGTAATGTGGTACTGTTTTCGTGGAGAGAGAGAGAGAGAGAGAGAGAGAGAGAGAGAGAGAGAGAGAGAGAGAGAGAGAGAGAGAGAGAGAGAGAGAGCAGACACTAAAGCATTTTAATTGCTCTACTAAGCGTCACCCAAGTCACACAAAAGCGAGCAATTCATACCGTAACAACAATTTCTCTCTCTCTCTCTCTCTCTCTCTCTCTCTCTGTGTTTTTTTCCTCCTGTCCGCAATTTAGGTTACCAAGACAGACTGACACCACAATCACCACAAAATGACGCCCCCCCTCCTCTTCCCTCCCTCCAAAACCCCTCTAACCCCCCACCCCTTAACCAGAGTGACACTTCCCCACAGGTTCTCTTCCCCCCTCCAGTCATTCCCATTAGCATACTACCTCCTCTTCCCCCTTCTCCCCTCTCCTCTCTCTCTATCTCTTCCCCTTCTGCCCTCCGCCTCTTCCCCCTCCCTCCGAAGGCCTCACATTATCTAGGTTACTTGGTGGAGAGAGAGAGAGAGAGAGAGAGAGAGAGAGAGAGAGAGAGAGAGAGAGAGAGAGAGAGAGAGAGAGAGAGAGAGAGAGAGAGAGAGAATGTCAAAGGGTCATGAAACAGTAACAGAAAATTCGAGAAAAAAAAAAGAAAAAAAATAATGAGAAAGGGGAAAAAATACTTACGATGTAGATAAACCTGATGAAAAGAAAAAATGCGGTTACAGATAAAGGAAAGAAAAGGGGGAAGAGAGAGAGAGAGAGAGAGAGAGAGAGAGAGAGAGAGAGAGAGA
Organism: Portunus trituberculatus; assembly: GCF_017591435.1. NCBI lineage: Eukaryota > Metazoa > Arthropoda > Malacostraca > Decapoda > Portunidae > Portunus > Portunus trituberculatus. The sequence continues at coordinate 29,527,441 of NC_059291.1, forward strand.
GAGAGAGAGAGAGAGAGAGAGAGAGAAAGCAGGCAAACACGATTTATTCATAGCGGGAATTGTCAAAAAGATAAGGAAACTTGAGGAGAGAAAAGATGAAAGTTGGTGATAAGAAAGACGAAAAAAAAAAACGCGAATGGGGAGAGAGAGAGAGAGAGAGAGAGAGAGAGAGAGAGAGAGAGAGAGAGAGAGAGAGAGAGAGAGAGAGAGAGAGAGAGAGAGAGATAAGACGTGAAAATATATTAAAGAAATAAAAAAACAAATAAAAGCGAGCACATTACTATATTTAATTCTCAGGGCACATAACGGAAGAGAGGGGAGGGAGGGAGGGATGCGACTAAGCAATTGCACAAAAATTTTAACGTTCACATTTTTTAAAGAGAGAAATTCATTCGTCGTATAGATATAAAACTTTCAACTTTCAAAAATTTTCTCGCAAGCTAAAATACTAGATGAAACTCGTGTCACAGAGAGAGAGAGAGAGAGAGAGAGAGAGAGAGAGAGAGAGAGAGAGAGAGAGAGAGAGAGAGAGAGAGAGAGAGAGAGAGAGAGAGAGCCAGCCAACCCTGACCAACTATCTATGTAATGTGAGAGAAAAAAAAAGAAAAGAGGAAAAATATCTGTAACCTTGTGACACAGAACGGAACACGCGATAAACATTTACAGAATAATGAAGAAGAAAAAACAACTATAACTACGAGAGAGAGAGAGAGAGAGAGAGAGAGAGAGAGAGAGAGAGAGAAACTTGAACCGCAATCAGAATCAGACACTTTCCACCGAGCACAAATTATCGTACAGGAGATGAACAGTATCCAATTCGAGCAATCAAAGAACAAGGAGGAAAAATAATATAATAAATAAAGAGGCAATGAGAAAAGGAAGAAGGAAGAAGAAGCAAAGAGAAGAGAATAAAAGAGTGGAAATGGAAACGGCAAGAGGAACCAGAGAGGGGAAAAAAAGAGAAAGGGGAGAGGAGGGGAGGGAATTTAAGGGGGTAAACGGTGAGAATTTTTCGTCGTTTCGTGTGAGGGGAAAGCCGGGAGAGTGAGGGTGGAAAGGTACGACAAAATTGGAGGGGAAGGGGATATGTGAGAGAGGGGAGGGGATGTGAAGGGTAAGGAGCGAGGGGAAAACTGGCTAAAAATGTGAGAATGGAAGGCTTGAAAAGAGAAGACTAAGGAGAGAAGGGAGAGGTGGAGGCATGGCGAGGACAGGAAGGGAAGAATGTGGAGATGTGGAAAGGAGAAGAGATAGATAAAGAAGTAAAGAATTGAAATAAAGAAAGGAAAAAAGGAACGGTTATCATGGGAAAATGGAAAAGAGCAGACAAAAGAAATGGAGAGAGAGAGAGAGAGAGAGAGAGAGAGAGAGAGAGAGAGAGAGAGAGAGAGAGAGAGAGTAAGGGGGAGTGAGGAAAAACACTACACCTCCCGTGGAAAAGCAATAAAAGAGGAGGACGCAGGATGGGCAGAATTTTGTCAGGTGAGGGAGGCGCGGCAAACACAACCTCTACAGCCACTGCCACTACCAGCACAACTACGACCTGATCTCGACACTACCTACACCACAACAACCCCGGAAATAAAAAGAGAACTGGAAATAAAAAACACCAGCACACTTTACCCGTTACGTGATTGGCTAGAAGTGACGTCATAAGAATAAGAACAATAAAAAGAAGGAAGAAAAAGAAAGGAATGCGCTAACTGGCTTTTCTCTTACCACCATCACCACCACCACCACCACCATAACTATAACTCAATCTAAACAACACGTCCATCATTTACAACTACCATTACGAATAAGATAATAAAGACATCTACACTATTTACGAGTCTAATATCCAATCCATCCTAACTTACCCAGCAAACTACAACAACTTTACTAATTTCATGTGGTCTTATATAACCTAATGTAACCGTGACTCTCTTTATAACTTAACATAATATTACTGAAACAAATGCAATCAAACGTGATCTAACTATATGATACCTAACCAAAAAACCTTAACTAACTTAACCCCTTCAGTACTGGGACAAATTTTTATCATTGTACTTTTTTGTGTGTGTGATTAGACGATTTCATTTACATTAGGAAAGGTCTATGGAAGTCAGAAGATTAATGGCCACTGTCCTCACTCTTTAATCCCCCAAGTGAGTTTCTGAAGCTAAATAAAATCGCCAGACAGTAAACAAAATGAAAATGAAAACGCGTCATAGCACTGAAGGAGTTAGAAAATAAATAAATAAATAAATAAATAAATAAATAAATAAATAAATAAAACCTACTAGCACTTGCAGTCTTAACATCCACCACTTCAGGACTTAACCACTTAACATTTAACTTAACTAAACAAAAAAAATTACGAGAAAGAGGAGAAAAAAGTCGTAGAAATCAACCATGAGTTTTCAAGCTACATTTTGCGAGAGGTCAGACTGAAGGAAACACCAATAATAAAGTGAATTAACCAGGAGTCGGTGCAACAGGAAATATGTAAAATCGAAGTCGCCCTTGCAACGCGTCTGTAAATAATAAAAACAGGGGAACTTGTACAAAGCAAATATTAAAGCGAAAAAAAAAAAAGGCCATGCGCACAATTTTAAACTCTCTCTCTCTCTCTCTCTCTCTCTCTATTACGCGACAAAAAATGGTAATACAATCTCTCTCTCTCTCTCTCTCTCTCTCTCTCATATTAACTTATAAAATGGTCATGTACATTCTCTCTCTCTCTCTCTCTCTCTCTCTCTCTCAATGGAAAATTTGGCGAGAACAAACTTCAGCGAGTATCCCACCTACCCCTCTCCTCCCCCCATCAATCACAGGTGTGTGGTGACAGGTGGGGGAAACACAGCCTTCACTCCTCCTCTCCCCTTGCCTTCCCCTCGCCACTATCATCCCCACTTTGCTACCTTCTATCTTTCCCCCTCTTCCTCTCCACTACCTTCTCCACTACCACTACTGGTACTACTGTTCCCCCTACTCCATCTTCTCCACGTAAGATTTATGAGAGCAATAAAGAGAGTGCAAAATACCTCACATACTCCACTGTTACCATCTACACACACACACACACACACACACTTATGTACGTAGCAACATGCACATGTACTACACCACGCGTACAAAAGCACACACCTACACTGTACGCTATACACCAGATGGTTCCTTCCTCTTCCTGCTCATCTTCCTCCTCCTCCTCCTCCTCTTTTCGGTGAGTCATATTATTGCGGTATTTTCTTCTCTCTTGTCTTCCTTCTCGTGTTCATTCTATCTCCGCAACTCCTCCTCCTCCTCCTCCTTTTTCTCCTCTTCCCCTTTAACCTATCGAAAAGCTAACCTTTCGTAACGCTCTCTCTCTCTCTCTCTCTCTCTCTCTCTCTCTCTCTCTCTCACGGAACTTTTTCTTCCTGTTCTGCGATTTCCAATCTCGGTCCCGTTGTCTTAGGTCTGGGACACGCACGAACAGATCTGGCAGTAGTAGTAGTAGTAGTAGTAGTAGTAGTAGTAGTAGTAGTAGTAGTATAGTAGTAGTAGTGGTGGTGGTGGCGGTGGTAGTAGTGGTGGTGGTAGTAGTAGTAGTAGTAGTAGTAGTAATGGCGGCAACAGCAGTGTTGGCGTTGTTGCTTTCATTTCAGTAATATTACTCTAATAATAATAATAATAATAATAATAATAATAATAATAATAATAAACACAGTAACAGGTAGGGAGGGCAGTAAGGGAGCAACAGTCTGATGTTCAAAGCGAATACAGGATTAATATTTGACTTATGTAGTGGTGGTGGTGGTGGTGGTGGTGGTGGTGATGGCCACTGTTGCCAACTAGGATGTGCGTTGAACCACCTGGCAACGCTGCTAAGGGAAGGAGATGGGGGAGAGAGGAGAGAGGAGAGAGGAGAGAGGAGGGGGAAGAGGGAAGGGGGAAGGGGTGAGGGAGTGGGAGAGCGGGAGAAAGAGAATTCACCGTGTGTGTGAGGGGTCACTCACTCCCCCTCCCATCCTCTACATACCAAGCCACCCACATCAACACCCCTACCCCCCTGCCTCCCTCCACCCACATCATCCACACCTTCAGCGCCCCCTTCTTAGGTCACGACACACACACACACACACACACACACACACACACACACACACACACACACACTTTATCTATCTTACTCTGCACAAAGTCGTATTATCATTATCATAAATTATCATTATTCCTACTACTACTACTACTACTACTACTACAACTACTACGACTACTACTACAACAGTTACTATCATTATCGCAAGTTGGCGTTACTTTTGCTGACGTCATTTATTGTTGTGAAAGTTGGACTGAAAATGACTGCATGATAATTATCGTGATCATCCTCAGCATCATTTGAACATCCTCCATTATTAACATTATTATTGCTGCTGCTGCTGCTACTACTACCACCACCACCACCACCACCACTAGTACTACTACTACTACTACTACTACTACTACAATATTGTTAAGGATAAAATTTTGAAGTGGTAGGAAAGACAATGTATAATATGCATGTCAAGGTGTGTGTGTGTGTGTGTGTGTGTGTGTCGTAACTTATAAGGTAAACACAGGAGAGAGAGAGAGAGAGAGAGAGAGAGAGAGAGAGAGAGAGAGTGGTGATTAAAATAACAGTTCAGCCAGCCAGTCAGTGAGTGGCGGGAGGAGTGTGGCAGCTACAGTTATTCTCACCCCGCTCTGTACCCGCTGCCAGCCGCACGACCACCGCCAGCATCTCTTCCACCTCTCTCTCTCTCTCTCTCTCTCTCCTGTCCCAGCCTCATCTCTTACTCCAAATCATCTCTGTTATTATGCCATTCACATCTCTCCCTCTCTCTCTCTCTCTCTCCCTCTTCCTTTCCCCTAGTCTATCCCATCCACTCTCAACTCAGAGCCTACACACAAAGCGAAAGAGAGAGAGAGAGAGAGAGAGAGAGAGAGAGAGAGAGAGAGAGAGAGAGAGAGAGAGAGAGAGAGAGAGAGAGAGAGAGAGAGAGAGAGAGAGAGAGAGACGACCCCTAGAATTTCGCTTCCTCGGGGCATGACAGAAGAAAGGGTTAAGGAATGAGACACTCGTAGGGGGTAGATGTGAGGAGGAGGAGGAGGAGGAGGAGGGAGAGGACTATGGTAGAAATAATGGGATGGAAGAATGGGAATGAAAGGAGAGGGAAAGAATGGTAAAGGGAGAGAATGGGAAGAAATGGAGAGGAGTGAGGGGAGGAAGAGTGCCAGATTAGAGCATCTCACCTCCACCTGACCGTCACGTGAGTTCCCTCCTCCAAAGTCCCTCCAATTACGGTTCTCCTCCTCCTCCTCCTCCGCAGTAACACCGCTATGAGGAGGACGGAGAGAGAGAGAGAGAGAGAGAGAGAGAGAGAGAGAGAGAGAGAGAGAGAGAGAGAGAGAGAGAGAGAGAGAGAGATGTGAATAAGATAGAGCGAAGATTGTAAGAACTGTCGCCCCCTTCTCTCTCTCTCTCTCTCTCTCTCTCTCAGCTTTACGCATAAGCTCCTCCCTCCTCCTACTCCTCTTTCCTCGTGGATGCGTATGCCACCCACACCTCTCACCTCTCTCTCTCTCTCTCTCTCAGCACGTGAAGGAATGACCTGCGCCAGGAGACAGAACACGAGGCACGAGGAAGAGCACGAGATACACCGGGGAAAAAGAAGAAAGGGAAGCATGAAGAAGAACAAGAACAAGAAAAAAAAAGTTGCAGGAGTTGAAGAAAACGTGGCGGTGGTGGTCGGCGGAGCGGATCGAGTCTGGTCTGGGCGTGGGGCTGGGCTGGGCTGGGCCGGGCTGGGGTGGACTGCTGCAGGTATAAAAGGCTCACACCAGCCCAGCCAACCACCGCCACCACAGCCCCGCCTCCGCCAGTGTGTTGTGGGCGAGACTCCTGAGTGCATGTAGGTGCTGTCTCTGCTGCTGCTGCTGCTGCTGACACTGACAACACCACCACCACCACCACCTCCTCTTCTTAATCTAGTCTAGACCTTTCACTACGTCTTGCCCTGTTCCTCCCGTCACTTCAGCGGGCTGGGGAACACTTGCGCCTGCCTGTACGTACCTTTGTGAGGGCTAAATACCACGATGACCCGTATCTAATTCTCTTTGTGTGTTATTTCCTTTATTAGTTTCTTTTCTTGCCCTCCACGATTGCTACCTCAGACTTTCATTATACACTTACACTTACTTAATTTTACATCATAATCTTTCAATTTGCATCTTTATTTAATATTTCCCTCAGCGTCTATTTTCTCTTCTATGAATTATTGTTTATTTTTTAACATCGTTCTTTCATTCTACATTTCCATTATATTTTGCCATTTTGTTTCATCTCTGTTATTCCTTCCCTCGAACCTAGCTCTCATCTTCCTTGCCTTTCCCTCTCTTCACCTCTTCCTACCTGTTGTGTTCTTTTTCGTTTTCTTCTCTTCTCTCCCGCTCTTACCTCTGCTCCTTTTCTTTGCTATCGCCTGCCTCAGACAGCTCCTATAGTTTCCATCCATTCTCCCACGCCGACTTTCCACTCTCAGCCACCACCACAAGCGAGAGAGAGAGAGAGAGAGAGAGAGAGAGAGAGAGAGAGAGTTCTTCTCTCCATCACCCACCTCCTCTTTTACTCTTTCATCTACCTTCTCCTTTCTTTCTTTTCATCGTCTACCTTCCTCCTTCCCCTCCATTTCTTCCCTAACGTCCCCTATCCCCTATACCTTGCCTGGAGCACCTGCAGACCCCCTTCACAGGTACACAAAAGTTTACTCACATAACCATAAACAATAATTCACTGTTTCCTCCTTCCCCTTCCTCCTCATACCGACGCTGCCGCCTCCGCCTCCTCCTTTCTCCTCCTCCTCTGTTTACTTGCACACACACTTGAGTTGTTTCTTCTGATCCTTATCAAAGAATGGGAAACACAAACGAACATGAAGGATGTAAGAACACTTGCACACACATATTGGTCGTTATAAGGTTGTGTGGTAAGCTACACTATCGAAAGTACGGAATTAAATGGCAAGATGAAGAAGAGAGTCTCTCTCTCTCTCTCTCTCTCTCTCTCTGCCCAAATTTGAGAACAGATGTCCTCACAAGTGTCAAATATTTAGAGCACAGATGTTGACCACAAGTGTCCCACAAGCTCCCTATCCCTCCCAGGCTCTCGCCTTCCCCTCACACACGCGGCAGGTGTTCCCAATTAGATACAAACATTTGGACGAAAAGTATGTGAAGATGGTTTTTAAATACAAGCACACACATGCAGACGCGCGCTCGCACGTGCGCGCACGCACGCACACACACAGAATGAGAGAGAGAGAGAGAGAGAGAGAGAGAGAGAGAGAGAGAGAGAGAGAGAGAGAGAGAGAGAGAGAGAGTTAAGCAATTCTCGTTATTATAGCAAATGTTACACTATGGTTGTTATCATATTTTTTGCCCAATTTTCTTTAATTACCTTTGACTTAAATATTCATGAAAATATACTCCGCTACAACAACTACTAACCAACACCACCACCACCACCACCACCACTCCAACTACTATTACTATTACTACTATTAATACAACTATCACTTCACTATGCAAGGTTAAAAGTTCTACGCATTTAAGAAAAACAGTAAGGTAGGCATGTAATTTAAAACCAATTTTCAACTTCTCTATTCCTCTTCCCCTTCTCTACACACACCCCAACCGTTCGCTCTGTGTGTGTGTGTGTGTGTGTGTGTGTGTGTGTGTGTGTGTGTGTGTGTGTGTGTGTGTGTTGGTGAAGAGCAAGACGTGGAGATTTACGTGCCCCATAAGGTAGAGGGAAGTATCAATACTCATTCCTAAAGCCACGAGAGTAAATGTGCATATAGGTATTTGGTACACACCGTTTGCATAACCCGTATTTAGAGGGCCCCCTTTCAGCCCTCCCCTACACACCGTCTTTGGCACAACATGATTCGACTTCAATTAGTGCACGCGAGAGAGGGAAAAGTAAAGGCGAGGGAGTAAAAAGAAAAAGGGAGGATTTGGAGAGAGAGAGAGAGAGAGAGAGAGAGAGAGAGAGAGAGAGAGAGAGAGAGAGAGAGAGAGAGAGAGAGAGAGACGGGACGCAGCAGTGACGAGAATTGGCAAAATAAACCTAGATAAAAGTAATGTTACTACAGAGAGAGAGAGAGAGAGAGAGAGAGATATTGGAGTGAAAAAAAGAACCTCCCAATATTGACTCTCTCTCTCTCTCTCTCTCTCTCTCTCTCTCTAAGGTAATTTCCGTGTCAAGGAACTCCCTTTAAGAAACCACTTTCGGACACACACACACACACACACACACACACACACACACTAAAACACATAATACATTACTTCTCTCTCTCTCTCTCTCTCTCTCTCTCTCTCTCTCTCTCTCTCTCTCTGATAACGTTACTTTTATCCTGTTTTATTTTCCTCCTACTTCTTGTCACTGCTGCGTTCGGTGTTGTGTGTGTGTGTGTGTGTGTGTGTGTGTGTGTGTGTGTGTGTGTGTGTGTGTGTGTGTGTGAGAGAGAGAGAGAGAGAGAGAGAGAGAGAGAGAGAGAGAGAGAGAGAGAGAGAGAGAGTGCGTGCGGTGTTTACTGCCTATAAAAATTTCCTCCTCACGCAACGCAACTTGAACTAATTCTGGCCGAGGAAACCTACACCAGGAGGAGGAGGAGGAGGAGGAGGAGGAGGAGGAGGAGGAGGAGGAGGAGGAGGAGGTGGTGGTGGTGGTGATGATAAATTTTGTTAAAGTCTCGAGAGTATTTATTTATAATTCTCTCTCTCTCTCTCTCTCTCTCTCTCTCTCTCTCTCTTTAACTTACTTTATTCTCTCCAAATTTCATTCTCTTACTATTCACTCATTTATTCACTGCAGTTCATCTCAGCTCTCTCTCTCTCTCTCTCTCTCTCTCTCTCTCTCTGTCATGCTATCTGTCCTTCAACCATAACACGGCTACGAACACGGCAAGGCCTCTCTCTCTCTCTCTCTCTCTCTCTCTCTCTCTCTCTCCACCTCGCATAACACCACATGCCTTCACCCTGTATCTCCTTTCTCTTTCTCATCCTAAAAACCGTTCTCATTTCCACAGCACAAGGTAATATAACAACTCTGAAACTTCTCATCGAGGAGGAGGAGGAGGAGGAGGAGGAGGAGGAGGAGGAGGAGGAGGAGGAGGAGGAGGAGGAGGAGGAGGAAGGCGGAAATGAAGCATAAGAGAAACACCACAATTCATGAAAAAAAAAAAAAAATCCTGTTCACGCACACTGTTTCTGGCGTTCCTCTTGGGTGGTTCCTCTTCCTCTTCCTCTTCCTCTTCGTCCCCTTTCCCCTTCCCTCACCCTCCCCCCCCACCGATCCAAAAGCGCTACCTGTGTTACGAAGGGTGTGCGAGGCGATCGTTAAAGTGACGGAAAGCACTGGCAAAATTATCATGTGGAATTTTGGTAAAGTTGAAGAAGTGAAGTGGAGAAAGGGAGAGAGCAGGACGGGAGATGAAGAGGGTAGGGGTAGGAGGGAGGGAGAGAGGGATGGATGGATGGATGGATGGAGGTGAGGAAGGGGAAGGGGTGGAGGTTAGGGGTAAGGGGTGGAGTTTGAGGGGATAGTATATCAGACTTGCGCAAGATGACTTCAAACCATGCACACTCTTTCTCCTCCTCCTCCTCCTCCTCCTCCTCCTCCTCCTCTTCCTCCCTTTCTCATCTTTCTTCTTCATTTTGTTTCTCTTCCTGTTCTCCTCTCCTACCTCTTCTCCAATTCCACCCGAAACTCACTCGCATCCTTCACTGTTAAAGGCAGATATACCGTCCTTTAAACTGAATATGAAATGAAGAGAGAGAGAGAGAGAGAGAGAGAGAGAGAGAGAGAGAGAGAGAGAGAGAGAGAGAGAGAGAGAGAGAGAGAGAGAGAGAAAGTTGGATTTGTAATGTACACAAGGACAAGCTGACTTCTCTAATGCGACATCACAGACAAACACACACACACACACACACACACACACACACACACACACACACACACACACACACACACGTAAAGAGCCAATTTCTTTAAACATTCCCAATGAAATAATTGCAATTCTGAGGTCTAAAGATAGCCACCAACATTTACTTGAGAGAGAGAGAGAGAGAGAGAGAGAGAGAGAGAGAGAGAGAGAGAGAGAGAGATGTGACCTTGGGGTGAAATATTAGGATACGGAAACACACTTGGAAATCCCCCACAAGGAAAGATCAGCGTTATTATTATTATTATTATTGTCATTACCATCATTACGACACAAAAATGAATACAAAATAGCCAATGATACTCACATATCAATCACACACACACACACACACACACACACACACACACACAACCAATTAATTCAGTGCACAAAAATTGAATAAAAAGAAAACGGCTAAAACAAAAACCATTACTGGTGTTGCAAAAAGAAAGTATACCATGGAAATGTCATCTTTCGACACTGCTCGAGGAGGAGGAGGAGGAGGAGGAGGAGGTGTGATTTCGAAGACAATGGGGGTGGGGTTTGGAAACGCTTCATATTTTCTGTGCGTAGAGCCGAGGTTTGCCTTGAATACAAATTAATGTCCCATTGTCGGGGATTCAAGGTATTTCTGCCAACCTCTCTCTCTCTCTCTCTCTCTCTCTCTCTCTCTCTCGTCAGACGTGCCAGAGTAATACACATACACTAAAATGTTCTGTAATCATGTAGATTTTTAATCCGTCTACCACCATGACGTAAAACTCACCCTACCCACTCAGACAGACACCCATACACACACCTATACACACCAATTAAAATAAAATATTACAGAAATTATTTTAATTCTTAAGTTTCACTGCAGAATTAAACGGTGGTGTGATAGAGAGTAAGTTAAGGTGGTGGTGGTAGTAGTAGGAGTAGTAGGAGTAGCAGTAATAGTAGTAGTAATAGTAGTAGTAGTAGTAGTAGTAGTAGTAGTAGTAGTAATGATATAACAATAATAATAATAATAATAATAATAATAATAATAATAATAATAATGATAATAATGGTAACAATACTAAATTCAGCAAATCCAAGTCACGATGTCCTTGCACAATGTATGTATGCCAAGTTGCGCAACACGAAACGCGCAGGGATACTTGGCCCTGGCCCTCCATTCCCCCTCCTCACACTTCCACCTCTCCACCTCCCCAAGCAATCTTCTGCAATCCCTCTTTCCACTCTTTAATAGATTAATGGCCCAGGCACGCACGCCAGGCAAATAAACAAAAGGGGAATCATCTATACCGGTCCTTGAGAGAGAGAGAGAGAGAGAGAGAGAGAGAGAGAGAGAGAGAGAGAGAGAGAGAGAGAGAGAAATTAAACTCCTACATTCTCTCAAGAGCTAGTTTTCCTTCGGGTTTCGTCACAGCATCCGGCACCATCTCTCCCTTTCCCTCTCCTCTCCTCTCCCTCTGAGTTGCCACATCCTCTCTCGAAACATGTTGCCATAACACTTAACCATAACATCACCACTACCACCACCACCTCAACTACAACTATCACGACTACCAACACCAGCGTTTAAAAAGTTCGATCTTTCATTCCTGCACTGCACACTCCCCCAAACACACACGTATACAAGCGGAACAGAGGAATGTGAAGACACAGTTCTCACTATTTACAAACACCAGCTATTACTTCCATTACTTTATGCTTCGCTTGAGTTTTTTTTTTTCCTTCTTCGGTATTCGGTGTCTTTTCTCTGACTGTTTAAAAATGTTGTGGTGACTTTTATATGTGTGTGTAAGTAAAGCTTTCCTCTCACTTCCTGAAAACACGACGGATGACTACCAAAAATACAATAATAAAATGAACAATTATGATGATGCTAGTAACAACTACAAAAACTGCAATAATAATAATAATAATAATAATAATAATAATAATATGATAAATCGATAAAGATGGTAATGAAAGAATGTGTATATAGCTACAGAAACTAAAATGAGTCAAAATTAATTTCCAAGACCTAAAATCAAACAAGGAAATATTGAAATGAAAGAAAAAAATAAATAAACAAGCATCACTAACTATAGCCTTCCACCATCCTATAGTTTAGATTTGGAAGACTATACCTCTCAGCACCGCCACCATTCCCCTGGGCCCTGTCTCCCCACCCCACGCCGCGACGACCCAGATAAAAACGGAATTCAGAATCGTCACCAGAGGAACTAAACGATACGTGGCTGTAATAAAAGACTGGCCGGAGCCCCTCAACTCTTTCTGAGGCGACCAATTAGAGGAGGAGGAGGAGGAGGAGGAGGAGGAGTGACGGCAGAGAGGGATACGCCCTTTTAGCCCTCAGGATACTCCACCTCGTCAAAGAATTTCGTTCAGGCGATTGATGAAGTTTCGGGAGTAAGGAGGTCGCTTCTCTCTCTCTCTCTCTCTCTCTCTCTCTCTCTCTCTCTCTCGTTAACATCTTTCTCTTCTCTCCCTGGTCCCCTTCCTAAACCGCATACTCCGCACCCTCTCCCTCTCCGCCATCATCCGGGGCTAAATACCATAAAGTGACATGTGAAAGCTCCGAGGGCGACGAGTGTGGGTCAGGACTGCCAATAAATCAATCGATGTGTAAGTGGCTATCGAACGGCAGGACGCGTGAACGCAGGCCTCCAGCGATGATCACGCCAGCCTCAAAAGTTAACCCGGGATGATGTTGCGAGCCACACTATACTTGCATATCTCTCTCTCTCTCTCTCTCTCTCTCCGCAGGACCATAAATTACAGTACAGACAGTTGCGGCGCCCAGGAAATCATACACAAGAGGTGGGGGTGAAAATGCGATATCCGCCGCTGTGCACGGGACAGATTAAATCCACAGCCCGTCCGATTTACAATACCGCGCTGCCAGGCGTGCGACTCATCCTAGCTCGCGCCGCCCCGCTGCCTGCCGCACGACGCATGGCTCTCGCGCTGCACTCATGTTATCTAAATTAACAGGTGATTATCCCCACTGTTGGTGCCAATTAATCACCGGGAGAAAGACAGTGTTGTGGTGGAGATAATCAACAGCAAACTGGGCGTTGTTATTTCAGGCTTAAGGAGATGGAAGGCAAGGACAGGAATAAAAGGAACTCGCACTATAGTAATCGTGGTAGCAACAGCGTGAAATGCAGCGTCAGGCTTTAGTAGGTGGCCGGCCTGGACTGCCGCCGCAGCAACAAGGGGGTGGTGCACGTCAGCAGGGTACAATGTTCACCTCAGCAGGGTACATGTGGTGACCAAGAGGGAGGTGGTGACAGAGCAGCGGAGGATGGAGGAGAAAGATAACAGTGGCGGTGGTACTGCACTCTACCTGCTTCATGCACTCACCACTACTATAACTTCTACTCTACCAATATCTCCTCTTACTCCTCTCCTCTCCTCCCCTCCCCTCCCCTCTTGCTTTGTATTGATGATAGCAGGGCTAATAGTCTGTCAGCCTGGGCGCTACACGGGCCAAACCTGATGGCTAAACACTGCATTTTTCGCTCCGTGTTTGACCGGTGCGCTAACCTGACTGGGAGGGTGAGGGAAGAGGGAGGAGTAGCAAGAGGAAGAAGAGGAGGAGGAGGAAGGTTGGCAATGATGGGAAGTTTGTGTGGTTAAGCAGGCGTGTGGTGAGGGCATTGAAAAGGTGCTGTGGGCTCGACCAGTGCTGCTGTGGGACGTGGAAAGGGATGCGAGGGGAGTAGTAGCGGCTGTAGCAGCAGTGATCGTGGTGAAGGGTGCTGTAGTAATATATAGTAGTGGTGGTGATGGTGGTAGTGGTAGCCGAAGGGTCCTCTTAACGGTGGTGGAGGTATGGAGGCGAGGGCAAAGGTAGACGGAAGGCATAGGGGGTGGCCATCTCTCTGTACTAATCACTGTGTTGTCTCAGGGTGGGACGACGCTGGGTACAGACAGGGGCGAAGGGAGCAGGGGGAGGGAAGGCTGAAGAGGTGTGGGGGATGAGAGGAAGGGTAAGCTCGGGTAAGAGAGAGAGAGAGGGGGGGAGAGGACGGGAAGGGCATTCAGCGACCTCACCTCAACAGACATGACCTCTCCTCTCCAGTCTTTCCTCTCTCTCTCTCTCTCTCAACACTATACAATAAGTACGAAACATGTCGGAACAACCAACACCTACAACTACTAGTACTACTACTACTACTTAACAAAATTAGCAAACTTGACGGCAGGACTCACCACCACCACCACCATCGCCGCCACCTTGACCATATTCACCTAAACAACTCTTCCTCTCTTCTTCACCATCACCCACCACCTGCCGTCCCTCCTTCACCGCATTCCTCACCATCATCTCTGTCACATTCCCCCCATCCATTTTTTTGCTCTCTCTCTCTCTCTCTCTCTCTCTCTCTCTCACTAATAACAATACGAAGAAAATCAACAAAATCAACAAAAACACAATGAAAATTAATGAAAACCTGTACACATAAAAGATAAATCTATAAATGCCCAAACACATAAATACCTGTAAAAATGTCTTGTCCCTCCCTATCTCCCTGCCCCCTCCCCCATCCCATCCCAGCAAACCTTAACCTGCCTCGTACTTACTTACGTATCCGGGAGCGAAGGAGGGAAGGACAGACACAAGGGAGGGAGGCAAAGGAGAGGATGGAGAGACGGATCCTTCGCCCACTGGAAATGAAAGAGAGAGAGAGAGAGAGAGAGAGAGAGAGAGAGAGAGAGAGAGAGAGAGAGAGAGAGAGAAGGATCGAGGACAAGGGAGGGAAAAGGTTTTATAGACATCTACCTGCTATGACCAGACCGTCCCTCCTTCCCTCCTTCTCCCTCCCTCTTTCTTCTTCGCTCCCTCCCTTCATCAGCGTCCAATCCTCAGACCCTTTTGCTACCTAATAATTCTCCTCCCTCTCGCTCTCCCTGTCCTTGGCTCCTCTCCCTCTTCTTCACGAATTACTAACACCATCAATATCATCCCCTCATTCTCATCAGGTCACTGCTTCACTTATATCTTCCTGTCTCGTGTCCTCCTTGCTATCCCCTTACCCCACGCCCTATCCGATAAGGATGATGACGGACAGATAAGGATCCCATCTACCACCAGCCATAGAGATACAGGGCGCCTCTCTGTCTGTATACAGTCTAAGGCCTTAAATTGATTGAGTGAAGTAGTGGAAGCCATCACACGTACCTACTCAAGGTAGTGGTGGTGGTGAGTTGAGGAGACGCTCGGTGAAGGAAAAGGAAGGAATGTAAAGGGAAGGAGGAGGGTCTATAAGGGAGAGTGAGGGAGGGAGAGAGAGAAAGGAGGTATGGAGGGAGGAGAAGGAAAAAGGGAGGGAGGGAAGGCAGGAGGAGGGAAGGAAATGGAGGTATGTAATATAAAGTGGTTAGTCTTTCTGCTTCGATCCAAACACACACACACACACACACACACACACACTTCACTTTCACAATTTTCTAATACTTTCACCCCCTCCCCACTTCTATGTCGCTTCACTTTGCTAATGATCAAATTAAAGAGAAGTCCCTTTCCCTTCCCATCCTGCAGACTTTCCCCTCCCTTCTTCAGAGAGAGAGAGAGAGAGAGAGAGAGAGAGAGAGAGAGAGAGAGAGACTACGTATGGTAAATAATTGACAAGGTTAAAAGTTGATGAAAAAAGACTAGAAGGCTAGACGACGAGGCAAGACGGACAGACAGACAGACGCCTTTTGCCCCTCCTTGCCTCCCCCTCTCCACACCGTAACTCCTCTCAATGCAGCAGAGAGAATGGAAGGGGGTGTTGGGAAGAGGAGAAGGAGGAGGAGGATACAGACTTGCAGGGAGAAGGGCGGGGCGGGGGATGATGTGGGGAAGAGAGGGAACAGCCAATCACTAACTCCAGTTCGTCACTCAACTAGCAGCTGATCAACGCTCAATTATCGAAACACACACACACACACACACACTCTCCCCCCCCCCTCTCTCTCTCTCTCTCTCTCTCTCTCTCTCTCTCTCTTCAGTGCCTCCCCCCCTCCCTTCAGCTTCCTGTCCATCCACTCCTCACTCCAGCCTCACCCACCCCCGCCCTCCCGCAGGTAAGGTCGTCTCCTGGTGGAGCGGGAAAGTGGACAAGCAAGGCGGGACGTGGACGACAACAGCAACAGCAACAGCAACACTCGCCTGCGATCAAATCCAAACCTGTTCTGCGTGTGGCTGCCCGGGTCACAGCCTCACGCCGCCACCGCCACCACCACCACCACCACACCGCCGCCTCATACCTTCAGGGAGGGGCACGAGGGAGGGCAGTGGTGGCGAGGGGCGGCAGGGGAGGAGGAGGCCGTCACCACTCTGATTTATTTTAACTCACCACTTATCCTCTCTCTCTCTCTCTCTCTCTCTCTCTCTCTCTCTCTCTCTCTCTCTCTCCAACCGTCCGTCCCTTTCTTGTCTTCTCCCTATCGACGTTTTCCTCTTTTCCCCTCCCTTCCTCCCCCCTCCCCCTCTCTCCTTCCCTTCCCGTCCCCATCTGCTCCTGCCGCTACTACAGTCTTCCTCACTCCCCGAACTCCCCTTCCATGATTGTCCTTTTTGCTGCGTCATTGTCAATTATTATTACTATTATTACTATGATTATTAACATTGTTATTATTTTTATCATTACTGCTGTTGTTCATTGGTCAGAATTCTTCAAAAAAATTGCAGTAATTTTATTAGGTGTGTTAATAATAGTGATCTTTACTACTAGTAACTAAATACTAGTAAGAATCAATATTGGATAAGAGCACACACTTATGAAAAAAAAGGACAATTGGAAACCACCCAATACCATATTTAACACACACACACACACACACACACACACACACACACACACACACACACACACACACACACACACACACAGCCCAGGTAAGCTAACAAAGGTGGGAAGGCGAGGGATCATGGGCTAGTCTCTCTCTCTCTCTCTCTCTCTCTCTCTCTCTCTCTCTCTCTCTCTCTAGGACACCACAAACACCGCCTCCCAGGTCACCCCGGCGTGTCCTGTTAATGTGAGGACAATTAACCGCGTCCTTCTTCTCTCCTACTTCTCCTCCTCCTCCTCCTCCTCTCTCTCTCTCTCTCTCTCTCTCTCTCTCTCTCTCTCTCTCTCTCTCTGTGTGTGTGTGTGTGTGTGTGTGTGTGTGTGTGTGTGTGTGTGTGTGGGAGCACCTCTCACTTGGCTTGACAAAAGACTGTATTTTCTTCCTTCAGGTCTTCATCCGTGCGGGGTGAAGGTGGCGGGGGGGATAGAGGAGGAGGAGGAGGAGGAGGAGGAGGAGGATATCTCTCAGGTCCTTTCCTTCTCCCCCTTCCACCTTGTCCCTCCCTCAATCCGACCCGACACGAGGCGCCAATATTTCGCGCCAAAAGTAAAAATATTCAGCTCATCATGCCAAGAGAAGGGTAAGCGGGGGCAAGGGAGGTGTGATGGAGTGAGTGTGAGGAGGAAAGGTGTGGGGGAGTAAGGTAGGAAGGTGAGGGGTGTGAGGAGAAGAAAGGTGTGAGGCGGGGTATGCCAGAAGTAGGAAGGAGTTGGGAAGGGATAGTGGATAGTGTGGGAGAGGAATGGGGGGAAGGGATGGGTGAAGGGAGGTCAGAAGGGACACAGGTTGCCGACATCTTCCCTCCTCCCTCACAGATGGTCAGTGATCGCCCTTCTCTCTCTCTCTCTCTCTCTCTCTCTCTCTCTCTCTCTCCTGCCAATATTTCTTTACTTTTTCCTCCTCCGCGGCGCCCCCTACCTCACCACGCCGACGAGCCACAAGCAGGGAGGGCGCAGCGGCGGGGCACCTTGCGAAAAGTGAAGTGCCTCACGGACGCTGCCCCGCGCGGCTAAAAACAACAGAAACGGAGATAAACATTCCCCACTGCTTCCCCGCCCAGCCCCGCTCACTGTCTCTTCCTCTCGGACCATCGGGCAAAACCTGGTAACCCCGCTCGCCGCCAGCCTCACAGTCATACCAAACCCGCGCTCCACCCTTTTCCACCCCATACCCTAACCCGTCCCGTCCCAGACCCCGGCCACCCGCACCATCACCTCCAACGCCCACTACAGGAGCGCGCCCGTGGCTTGATGCTGTGTGTCTAGGGGCTTTGGAGGCGGCGACTCCGAGAGTGTGGGGGGAGGCGAGGGGAGGGCGGCGGCGGTGGCGATGAGGACGGACCTAGAGTTGGTAACAGCGGGGTCGCATAGTTTTGGCGTGGCGGGTCTCGCTCGGCCTCTCGGGGTCGCGACACACACACACACACACACAGCCTCATACCCTTTTTCACACTTGTCCAAGCCTAACAGACCTGCCCATCCATCTTCCGTCGCCCTCGGCCGCCACTCTACTCCCCGACCGATTATCCAAGTGGCGGCCAGTTAGCTGAGAGGATTAAATAAAGATATAAGAGAGCGAGAGAAAGATAGCACGAGAGTGGGGGGATGGGAGGGTGCCGCTGGGTTACCTTAGCGCTGCTCATCAATCAGTATTAGCAGTAATGCGGCGCCGACGGGACGGTCTGCATTACCACCTGTTATATACCTGCGAAACTTCGATTGAAACTCTCCTTCTCTTCGTCTGTACCTTGCTCGTCCCTTCTCCCTACTCCGCTCCCTATAAGACTCGCCAGGGACACTCAGACGGAGAGATAACACCGTCCTTCTCCAGACACTCGCACCCAAGATCCAGTGCTCACCCTGCTGTGATGTGCTGCCTTAAAAGAGTAGTGATGCTAAGAAAAAGTGGTGATATACTGGATCATTATGAAGTGTTTATTATTTGTGTTCTGGTCAGTGTTCGGATAATAACTCTTCTAACACACACACACACACACACACACACACACACACACACACACACACACACACACACACACACACACACACACACACACACACACAGTAAACAATAATAATAATCTACTTTCTCACAGTAATACCTTTAGATGAAAAAGGAAACAAAAAAAAAAAAAAACACCTACGGCAAGCAAATATAAACAAACAACAACAGGTAAACAAAAATAAACAAACAAACAACCCAACAAACAGCCGCTGATCAAAGGCTAAACAAGCACAGCAAACAAACACTCCCACCTACAACAGCTGATCACGGTAAACAAAGAGGCCTGGCCTCTCCCCGCCCCGCCCCCGCCCCCCCGCCCCCGCGGCTGTCTGGCCATGGGGGGAACAAACCCACGGCGTCGGGGTGAGAGTGGGCACCCGCAGGCGTGTCCCCCACTGTTAGGAATTCGCCGTGTGGGAAAATATTGACCAGTTGGCAACCTACACGTCGATAGAAGAAGAGGAGGAGGAGGAGGAGGAGGAGGAGGAGGAGGAGGAGGTGGTGGTGGTAGTAGTGGTGGAGGGAGATGGAGAAAAAGGAGGAAGAAGAGGAAGAGGACTAGGTATTCTTGCTTGACTTTTTGCCAAATATAGACACCCACAGGGAGTCCCAAGGGTGATATGGGAAGGAGGGACGGAGGGAAGGAGCGAGATAAAGGGGGAGTGGTGGGGGGGAAGGGTGGTGTCTGGCGGCCAGGTGAAGGAGAGAGAGAGAGAGAGAGAGAGAGAGAGAGAGAGAGAGAGAGAGAGAGAGAGAGAGAGAGAGAGAGATTGTGATTATAATTCTCATATTTGTTAATATTACATTTGCTACTACTAGTATTACTTCTACTACTACTACTACTACTACTACTATCACCAATGACAACAAAAACACTATTCTAACAAGAAACAACAACAACAACAACTACTAATTTCACAGTACTGAACAATGAAAAACAACAACAATAACAACAACAACTACTACTACTTCTACTAACACCACCACTATCACACACACAAATAAGGAATGACCGATATGTAAGAAAAGAAAAAAAAACTCCCTCTTCGTCCCCCAACAAAGAAAAAGAAAAAAAAAATCCTCCAATCAGACACGTGCCAACTGGTGACGTCACAGAAGGAGGCGGGTGTGCGCATCCCGTCACTCATTTGTCTCTTCACTCGACACCTTCATTTTGTTCCGCGCGACGGTGACAGGCATTTAGCAACGTTGCCAAGCCTCTGTTTCCCCCTACCACTCACTCACAGTACCCACTTGAGGGAAGAGACCGGGGAGAGGAGAGAAGGGAGGGAGAAAGGATAAGGAGGAGGGGCGGAGGGGAGAGGGGATGATCATAAAGTTGGCAAGAGTTACGGTGATAAAAGCTAATTATGATGACTGGAAAATAAATCACGAGAGAGAGAGAGAGAGAGAGAGAGAGAGAGAGAATGTGAGCAACTTCATCCTGCTCTACCAGTTGATGCAGATAAGGAAAAGTCCAATAGACAACCGGGAAAGAGTAAGTAAAAAACCGACACAAATTAGACCAAGACCTAAATGTAAAATGTATAAATGAATAGAAAGAATAAAAAGAAAAAAAATTCCTCTACCATCAGCTCACCTGGCCTGGTAGCGCAGGTGAGAGCCGGTCCACACACCTGCCAGCCTGCCACACACACACACACACATCTGTCCGACCTTAGCTCCTCATTATCTTCTTTCTCTTACCTCACACACCACTACCACTACCCACCACCACGATATCGCACACCAGCATATCTCACACACCACATATCCTTTATCACCTAAGCAGAAAGACAACAGATGTTTATTTTTCCCAATAAACATCCTTAACTTCTTAAAAACTGAGACGCGTATTTACCTTGAGTTTTGGGTATGATTTGACGGGTCTATGGAGGTCAGAAGATTAATGGCCACAGTCTTTACTATTTCAATCCTTGACATGAGTTTCTGAAGCTGTGTAAAATCGCCAAATAGTAACCAGAATGAATATACAAATGCGTCATATTACTGAATGGGTTGAAATCCACGTAAAACTCAATCGTCACTCTTTAAATAATATATAAAGTTCTCAAATGCCTTGCCCCAACCCCGCCCCGTCCCGCCCAGCAGCACTCAGGCGGCCTATACGTCACCAGGCAGTCAGTGAGGCAGGCGGAGGAGACAGGCGGTTCACGGCGGGACATTAGTAACCAGCCAAGCGACTCCCTCAGATGCTCTCTTGTTTTTGTGCCCGCGGCTGGTTTGTTTTGATGACGTATGGCGGGGTGTTCCCTCGTGTACAAATCCCCCTTACTCCCTCTTCCCTGTCTTCTCCTCTTCTTGTTCTCTTTCTCCTTCATCCTCCTGCTTCCTTTCCTCCATAAATCGTTCTTGCAGCTGCTGTATCTTGATTTGCCTTCTTATTTTCAGTCTTTTTTTCCTCTCTCTCTCTCTCTCTCTCTCTCTTAATGGCAATAATGATTTCAATTTCATATACTACTAATTAGTACTACATCAACAACAACTACTACTACTATACTACAACTATAACTTCTTGTTGTCATTGTTAATCCCCTCTCTCTCTCTCTCTCTCTCTCTCTCTCTCATTTGGGTTTTTTGGTGAGCATAGCAATAGTGGTGATGGTGGTGGTGGTGACGACAAGCAGCCCATTCATTTTCCGGGGCAAGACATGGCAGCGGTGTGGCTGTTGCAGTAATATTTTTAAACCGGCAACACTTATCCCGTTTTTCCTCCGAGTGGCCCTTCAGTGACTGATTGCCGTCACCAAGTAATAGGGAAATAGAGAAGATGGAAGTCCCCCCTCTCTCTCTCTCTCTCTCTCTCTCTCTCTCTCGATAATGGCTTATACTTGTTGCCTACCATTACGGTCTCTCATGCTCCCACTCCCCCTCACCGCACTCCTTCCCCATTCTCTCTCTCTCTCTCTCTCTCTCTCTCTCTCTCTCTCTCTCTCTTCTCTTCCGTTCAATAAAAACTCTTTACCCTTCTTCCCTCTTCCCCTCTCTCTTTTCGTCCACCCTTATGAACTAACCTCTCTCTCTCTCTCTCTCTCTCTCTCTCTCTCTCTCTCTCTCCTTCCACCAGGCCACGAAACGAGGGGAAGAAAATACAATAACAAAAGAAACACAAACAAGAACAACAAAGTCCAGAGAGAGAGAGAGAGAGAGAGAGAGAGAGAGAGAGAGAGAGAGAGAGAGAGAGAGAGAGAGAGAGAGAGAGAGAGTTAAGACTAAAGCGAGAGGCAGATGGGGTTAGCAGTCAAGGGAGGTGGAAGGAGGGGTGAATGAGAGAAAGAGAATGAGGGAAAGGTCAGAGAGAGAGAGAGAGAGAGAGAGAGAGAGAGAGAGAGAGAGAGAGAGAGAGAGAGAGAGAGAGAGAGAGAGAGAGAGGGCTTGATCCTTTTGGGGAACAAAAGGGACGGAGTAAAAATGAGTGGAAGGGAAAGAGAAGGGAGAGACAGATGGGGCTAGGTAGTCAATGAGAGAGAGAGAGAGAGAGAGAGAGAGAGAGAGAGAGAGATGATCCCTTATTCATTATCTCTCTCTCTCTCTCTCTCTCTCTCTCTCTCTCTCTCACCGGAAGCAACTGGTAGTGGACGGTGATGCTATCAGACCCTAATTGTGGGTGGGAAGGTAAGGGGGTGATCCCGGGGCGGGGTGTGGTGTCTGGGGGGATTGGAAGGAGGCAGTGGAGGTGGTGTTGTTCCCATTGCTGGAGGAGGGAAGGGAGAGCAGGGAGAGGAGGAAGAGGAGAGGGAGGAAGGAAGAAAGGATTCACAAGTTTTCAGAATCGTTTCCAGTTCCAGTTCATCACATCATATTAATAAAATAAGGAAGTTAATGACGTTACTAAGACATAATCGATATTTGAGTGTATACGTCTCTCTCTCTCTCTCTCTCTCTCTCTCTCTCTCTCTCTCTCAGGTTCAAAACAATTCCGTTCACACGCCTTCATTCTCCTTCTTGTCCCTCTCTCCTTCCCTCGCTCCTCCCTTTCCTCTTCCTCTCCCTGCCTCTGTTCTACGTAAACGAAGGTAAAAAAAAAATAATAAGTGTGGGAAAGTAAGCATTCAGTTATCACAACTAAAAGTAGTAGTAGTAGTAGTAGTAGTAGTAGTAGTAGTAGTAGTAGTAGTAGTAGTAGTAGTAGTAACAACAGTAGCAGCAATACTAGAAAATTACCAGTGAAAAATAATTACATAAACGGATAAATGTATGAATCAGATATTATATCCAAACAATAAACAAGGGAACTTTACTTATACATTCATCCTCTCTCTCTCTCTCTCTCTCTCTCTCTCTCTCTCTCTCTCTCTGGACAGTACTCAAGGAAGCGACAAACATGTATTTACCCTTAAGCCAAAACGAACACTCAAATTATATATCTCTTCCTTCCTCCCCCCACACCATCTTCCTACTCCCTGTCCTTCCTCCTCTTCTTCTAACTCCTCCTCCTCCTTACCCATTTCCTTTCTACACATTGCTCTTCTTCCTTTTAAACTTAAGTCTTCTTATGTTTCTTCTCCCACCCCCCCTTTCCTACTCCTTGTTCTTCCTCTTCTCCTTATGCCCTTGTCCTTGTTCTCCTCCTCTTCCTCCTCCTTATCCTGGCCAAACATCCGCTCACTTCTCTCCCCTTTCCTCCTCCTCCTCCCTCTGTCACCCCTCTCTCCCATCCTCCTCCCTTCATTTCTTTCTCTTTCTCATGCCTCCTCTTCCCTTTCACCCTGTTCCCTTCATCCCCTTCTCTCCCTTCCTCACCCTTGCTGACCTTTGTAGGCTTACTGAGGGAGGGAAAGGGGAAGAGAGGCAGGGAGGGAGAGAGCTAGGGAAGGGAAGGGAAGGGAAGGGTCGAGGGAGGAAAGGAGGGGTAGGTACTAGGAGAAACTAAAACGAGTATATAGTAGAATAGAGAAAGCAGAAGGTGAGGAGGAGATTAAGTGGGTGAGAGAAAAGAGGTGAGGTATGGTATGTACGGAATGAGAGAGAGAGAGAGAGAGAGAGAGAGAGAGAGAGAGAGAGAGAGAGAGAGAGAGAGAGAGAGAGAGAGAGAGAGAGAAATAACCAGATACCTCACTTCCGTCAAAATACAACACTCCCTACAAATGTAACACACACACACACACACACACACACACACACACACACACACACACACACACACACACACACACAGTGAGAAACAGGATAAGAAAGTAATATAAGAGACAGGAAACAGATGGGTGGTGTAAGACAGGAAAGTGACTTGGATAATGAAAACACACACACACACACACACACACAGAGAGAGAGAGAGAGAGAGAGAGAGAGAGAGAGAGAGAGAGAGAGAGAGAGAGAGAGAGAGAGAGAGAGAGAGAGAGAGAGAGAGAGAGAGAGAGAGAGAGAGAGAGAAGGAGGTCAGGTCAAATGTAGCATCCCAAGAGAGCTATCAGGTCAGTAGTATTCTTCTCTTCCCCCTCCTCCTCCTATCCCCACTTATTCTCCTCCTCGTCCTCCTCCTCCGGGACCACTCAGGTTGTCAACAGGTTTAGGTCAGGAGGTAAATACAAGAGAATCTTTAAATCTCTCTCTCTCTCTCTCTCTCTCTCTCTCTCTCTCGATACTAGAGGCATTTTTTTCTATAGTACAATATAATACCAATTTTCTTCTCTCTCTCTCTCTCACTCTCAATATTTTTCTTTATGAATGTAACGAGGCAAAATGTTTTTATTTGTTTATTTATCTATAGGTGGCTAACTGATTACCTCCACTCCCTCCCCCCCTCTCTCTCTCTCTCTCTCTCTACCCCGGGAGACGTCCAGCGGCTCCACATCCTCCGGGAGTCACAAGTAAAAAGCAGAGATTCACGTCCTTGGCCTGAATGCTGCCAGTGAAACCGCCCTCTTGGTGCGGACACACGATCACCCACCTCTCACCTCTCTCTCTCTCTCTCTCTCTCTCTCTGCCGACCCTGACTCTACACACCTCTTACCTTGATTCTCCATCTTTCACCCCGTCTCTCTCTCTCTCTCTCTCTCTCTCTCTCTCTCGCGTAAAAATAGCGTGTCGTGAGGCGTCGCAAGTGAACAATTTCAAAACTATTCGTAGCTGTGCCTCGCCTCAGCTAACCTGCCGTCACATTCCTCACCGCCCTTTAATCACTTCATGGATGACGAGGAGGAGGAAGAGGAGGAGGAGGTAGAAGTGGACGAAGTGGTAGTGTTATTGTTATTTTTTTTCTTCTTTTTGTTTCATTCCATGTTCGGTTTTGAGAACAAGTGAAATTAGCGCCGGCAGGGAAGCGAGCGACATTCTCTCTCTCTCTCTCTCTCTCTCTCTCTCTCTGGTTTGCGAAATACGATAAGATACGTACGTTCCCGTTCAATACTAGCCCTAGCTATACTACTACTACTACTGCTGCCGCTGTTGCTGCTACTACTACTACCACCACTACTACTACAACTACTACTACTACTGAAATAGAAAGAAAAACAACAATTACTACTACTAATACTGCACAATAGATATGGAGAGAGAGAGAGAGAGAGAGAGAGAGAGAGAGAGAGAGAGAGAGAGAGAGAGAGACTATACATATACACGTATAAAGGAGTCGGGTCGGGAAGTAAGTGGTGGGGGAGTGAGCGGGGTCATGGTGGGGGGGAGGTGGTGGTGGTGCCTCAGGTGACCCCACGTGTATTGAGGCCGTGACATGATTGGGGAGGAGACTTTCATAAGGAGGCACAGAGCAGTCTCCTTGGAGGAGGAGGAGGAGGAGGAGGAGGAGGAGGAGGAACAAAGAGACAAGTATTATAACAAGAACGTGACAAATTTACCCTTATCGAAAGTTATAACAACACACACACACACACACACACCAGCTTGACGAGTAACAATGTTGTGTGTGTGTGTGTGTGTGTGTGTGTGTGTGTGTGTGTGTGTGTGTGTGTGTGTGTGTGTGTGTGTGTAGAGAAGGGAAACTTGGACAATCGGAGGCCAGATGAAGAAGGAAAGGGGAAAGGAAGTAAGAAAGGAGGAGGAGGAGGAGGAAAGATGAAGAAGAAGAGACAGGTGTGGAGGGGAGGAGCTCCTGACATGCAATAAGTGGGACCAGAGAGGGGCGAGAAAGTAGGCAGGAAGGGAAGGGAGAAGAGGAACGGGAGGTAGTGGCAGTGGCCTTCCCCTCACCCCGCCTCCCATCCCGCAGCGGCCTAAATGGTGCCCCTAGCCTTGTCTTCACCTTCTCCAGCGAGGCCGAGAAGACTGCCTCACAGAATAGAAAAAAAAAAAAAAAAAAAAAAAAAAATCGATTTCTAACCCTAAGTGGATGTGTGAACTCTCCGCTGCTCTTCTGAACGCGAGGGCTCACACTTGAGGTAAACTGAACGGTGTCCCTTGTTCATGTACTTACTGTAAAGCTGCATGGTCCTATAACTGCATTACTTTATTTATTTAGCCTGGTTTTTATAGTTGATGTTTATCATTTATTTATTTTTTCTTTTACAGTTTGTGACGAGTGTTTAAGTATTTCTTTTATTTTTATTGTTCCTTTTTTTGTTATTGACGTGTTTTTATTGTTAAACCTTGAGTGTGATTTCTGTCACTTTTGTTTCCAAGTCAAGGGTGTTGTCATTCAAGGTTCTTCATGGATAGAAAATAGTGAAAGAAACTCTGCAGTTCAAGGTACGCAAATCGTGTCTTAATTACTAGTTGCTGAGAGAGAGAGAGAGAGAGAGAGAGAGAGAGAGAGAGAGAGAGAGAGAGAGAGAGAGAGTCCTTCCTTCTATCTACTCCACCACGGTACCCCTCTGCCACTCTCCGTCGGTTACACTACAGACTTGCAACGCAAGCCTCTCTCAGCGCTCACCAGTTGCCAGTGACCGCCACTTTCCCAGGCTCTACAACGCACGCTCCTCCCTCTTCCTCCCTTCCTTCCTCCACCCTCTTCTCTCTCTCTCTCTCTCTCTCAAATGTGAGAGCCCTGGTTGGTGTTGTCATCTCGCCGTCAGGATAAAGTGATGTATCCTCGGGCTGGGCCACAAGAGTGTCCCGACTGTGTGGGCTACTTGCTATACACCCTCTAGCTTCTTGGGATGAACCCCAGGTCATCCACGCTTGCCACACGCCCCCCCGTCTGATCTTGCTTGAGTGAGTTCAGTTCCTTCCCCTCTCCCTGGCCTGGCCGACCCTCCTCTTAAAGCAGTGCACGGCGCGCGCCTGTTTTAAGTCGCCCGATCACGGTAGCAAATCTTACGCTCGGATGCCTTTTGAAGCGAATGAATACAGTGCCAGCGCAGTCTCTCTCTCTCTCTCTCTCTCTGCTGCTCGTCACGGAAACCCCCAGTATCAGATAAGACATGGACCATATCTGTTACCTCAACGGAGTTCATAGATGGCCCCAATTCCTTCTCTCCACCTTCTTCCTCCCACGCACCACCACTTCTCCAAACCCTACTCTTACTACCACTCACGACACTTTGGTTGCATACCGTAATCTGTGCAATTAGTTTATTTCTTGCAAAATGTTCATGGCAACATGACGGAGGATAATTAAACTTTCCTCTCAAATGAATTAGTGTTGTACAAGTGCTAGTCGCTGCACTTAGCCAACCTCCAGTCCTCTCTCCATGCAAACTTGGAGTAAGCTGAAGCCCGTTGCAGATCAGGCGTGCGTGGGATTGTGGTGACACGAGTATCTATGAATGAATGAGAGAAGAGGAGCTGGGGGGATAAAGAGCAAAGGAAGAATGGAGGGAGGGAGAGAGGCAGGTGGCACAAACATCACCTGTATTTTTTTTCATATTGAACAGAATAACAACTATTTCTACTCCACTTCCCTCGCTTCCTATCATCAAGATGACAAGCAAGATAAAAAGAAAAATAAACCCGAATTAATGTGTATGTGTGTATATATATATATATATATATATATATATATATATATATATATATATATATATATACACACACACACACACACCGATAGGTAAGTGGTTAGAGCGCTGGCTTCACAAGCCAGACGACCGGGATTCGATTCCCTGGCCGGGTGGAGATATTTGGGTGTGTCTCCTTTCACGTGTAGCCCCTGTTCACCTAGCAGTGAGTAGGTACGGGATGTAAATCGAGGAGTTGTGACCTTGTTGTCCCGGTGTGTGGTGTGCGCCTGGTCTCAGGCCTATCCGAAGATCGGAAATAATGAGCTCTGAGCTCGTTCCGTAGGGTAACGTCTGGCTGTCTCGTCAGAGACTGCAGCAGATCAAACAGTGAAACACACACACACACACACACACACACATACAACCGTACAAGCAAAACGTGGAAATGAATGACCTACGAAGATTTTGGTTCTTCTATGCTACTTGTTGATCAACACAGTAAGCACACATCGCACAGGCGCACGCCCGAGCACACACACACACACACACACACATGCAAGAAAGCGAGCGCACGCACGCGCAAACACACACACACACACACACACACACATACAAGAAAGCGAGTGCACGCACGCGCATACAGACACACACACACACACACGTTTAGCAGACGTACTTTAAAAACAACAACAACAACAACAAACATGATGCCAGGAATATTAACACTTGCGACGAAGATACAAGAACAGCAATAACTGTGACGACGACGACGACAACAACAACATTTAAACCAGCACTGAGAGTAAACTGAACCTGAAAAAAGTTTACTGACACTATGGTGAATGAATACACGCGCAACACAACACTCAACACACCCGAGCCTGAAACGCAAAGCAACACTACCTTCACAACAACAGAGAAAGAGGAAGTGGAATATAATGAGAGAATGGTCTGAAGGAGAAAAGGAGGAGAAGGAAGAACTGTACCCTGACTTACATCGGAGGAGGAAGAGGAGTGAGAGGGGTCGAGTCTCTGGTATGTAGGTCCGTGTGTAGGGCCCGGTGACCTCACAGACTCGCCCCTAACAAGGACTCCTCCCTCCCTCCTTCCCTCTCCCTAGTCCCGCCCTCTTTTCTCAGGTTTTAAATGCTGGTCGCGCGCCCGCACAGAAAGCACAAACTCACCCCGCGGACAAGAGGAGACCAAAACCTGCCTCAACCACCCCGTCACTTAAGGTAAATACTCGGCGACCAACCTAACCCAGCCATAAAACACGTCCCAACCCTACGAGGAGCGGGAGAGAAAAAATATGTGGGGGGGGGGGGGAAGTGGCGGAGTGAGCGATCGCGTCATACGATGCTTTAAACACCTCGGCTCAAGTAGCCTCAAACACCGCAGAGACATTTATCAAGTCCCTCTGCCACGAAGACTAAAGTAAGAGGTAGGGGTTGAGAGGGACGGTAGAAGAGATGGATGATATAAAAAAGAGTTTTAGACAACTGAAACAAAACCAACACAGTGAAAATAATGTAAACTGGGACAGCCTCGACAGATAAATGGACAAATTAAACAATTATTTAGTCTGTATCCTGGTGCGTCTCTCTCTCTCTCTCCATCCTGCCTTCCCTCTATCTAACCTCCCGTCCCGGGCCCACCTCGGGAAAACATATCGTACCACCTCTCCTTGGCTTTCACGATCGCCATTGTATCGCCAACACGGGCGGGGCGTTTCCGAGCGTAGCGCCAATTGTTCTTTTGTATCGTCGGCGCGTTTTCGGTCATTTTGGTAAATTTGTCGAGAGCTCTGGTAACTGAAGTGACTGACTCGCTGCTTACCCGCTGCCGACGCACGGGATTATTGAAGAGACAAGAGCACCTACGACCATCAATATCTGAACTCACCAGGCACAAGACCAACTGACGGCGACGCTGACGAAGACGATGAAGTGGATGTTGGTAGGGGAAGGGAGAAAAGAAGAAAGAAGATAATGATGGAAGTCAGAGAGGGAGGATAAGCGAGAGAAGCCACGCAGGATGGGCGGAAAAGTAGAGCACCCACTGAATATAATCACCGTTAAATTCGTGTATAACCTCCCTTCCTTCCCCCATCCCTACCCCCTCCTTTCTCCCTCTATGTCCCCTTGCCTCCCTTCTCTATTGATTGTATTTGGCGATTCTTTCATTGGGGCAACAGAGGGAGAGGGTAGGAGACGGGGTGACGGGGAGTGATGAGAGGATAGAGGAGGAGAGTATTAGGAGGAAGAGAGTGGAAGGGGAGGGAAGTGAGCACAGGGGGAATAACGAAGGGTCACTGGACGGGGGAGAGCACCCCTACTACCCCAACCAGTATGGAAGTAGGGAATAAGTGGAGGAAAAGAGAGCGAAGGGGTGAGAGGGCAGGATTTGCTCCTCCTCCGTCTCTCCCTTTATCCCTTCTCTTGTCCACTTCGCGCTAGGCTATTTAAGCAGGGGAGTCTAAGACCGTCTCTAATAGCGCGCCGCGGACCTAATTTCGATAATGGAAAGCTGTTCTGGGTTGGCTGGCGGGAAGGACGGCTTGCCCCAGGGGGTGGTCTGCGCGACGGGTCAGGAGCCGGGGGGAGTTGGTGGGACCACAAAAGGGAGACAAGCAGGGGTCAACAAGATTCCTGACAAACAGCAACTGTTATGGATTGTAATGGATGATTCAGAGAGAGAGAGAGAGAGAGAGAGAGAGAGAGAGAGAGAGAGAGAGAGAGAGAGAGAGAAATGTATGAGGATCGTCAGTAATTAAGGCTAATATTACCTTTGTCCTCATTAGTTCCTGTGTGGGATACACAAACGATGGAATGCCCCTGCGGCCCACTGTGCTGGGTAACTAATGCTTCGCGACAACACCACGCCCCCGGGCACACAGGAAGGAAGGAAAGATGAATGGATGGATAAAAGTAAGCAAGGAAGGAACAACTAAAATCTACATAAAATCAATTTCAAACAAGGCCATAAGTAAATAAATGAATGAAAGCTACCGTGATGCGAATGTGATAAGATTCTAAGCTAAAATCTTTAGATGATGACAAACATGGTATAAATAAAAAAAAAACAATGACAACGAAAGACAAGGAACGCGAGAAATGAAATGTAAAGTGACTAAGATGTGTGTGTGTGTGTGTGTGTGTGTGTGTGTGTGTGTGTGTGTGTGTGTGTGGAGAGAGTAGACATTGTAAAGGGAAGGGTGGAGGTGGATGGGTGGATGGAAGAAGCCATGCGAAGGAATCTATCAAGAGGTATTGGGGAGGAAGGGTCAGGGAAGGGAGGGAGGGAGGGTTGGGCGGGGGAAGATGGACCCTGTGGTTGGCTGCTTCACCCCCCATATCGGGAAGGAGACGGCAAATCTGATTGTATTCCTCATTTAGCAATTTGTCCCACCACCTTCCATTGAATACAACACATTACGGGAGTCACTCGTTGTGTAACTTTCTGTACACTACATACACTTCTCTCTCTCTCTCTCTCTCTCTCTCTTTCATTAGTTACTGTTACGCACGCATATCTTTCCCCCTCGCCGCCACAGGCCACTCAGTCGTCACAGTCAACTTGTCTGTTGTGCTTGAAGCTTCATTAACGTTTTCTTGCACAAGTCTCCAGCCTCGCCCCGCCCCCTCCTCTCTCCCCACAAGACCCTACCTTTCACCATAGCTCCTGATTTCACCGTCACACACCATGAATAAGCAATACATCGCTAGCATTTTTACACAAGGACACCACACCACAATCAGCATCACATTTTCTCTTTCGATGGCAATGTTGTATTTGGGACACTAGCGAGGACGTGAGTCTGGTTGGCCCTGCTGGGTTACCGCCAGTAAATGTGTCACTCACTCACTCCTCGGGTCACTCGGGGTCCCGCCACTGACAGGGCACATGGGAGGAAAAGGGTGCACTGAAGGAACACTGCAGGAACTGTAGATGGTACTAACCTCTCCAGCTGAAGGCTAAACATGTCCATGGCCGGCCGGGGCCAGGCACGCTATGGGGCCAGCCACGGCCACCATCAGGAGGGTGGTGGGTGGGGCAGCTGCCAACCCGCCTCGTCACCACGCGTGCTGTCCTCTCGGGCCAACCTCAGCTGACCTGTCCGCCGTGCCCCGACGCCGCCCACTGGCTCACAAATCACGCTCACACGTCGCCGGGGCTCCTCCAGCGGGTCAACAGGTACACACACGAGCTGTCACAGTCACCAGGCAAATGTCACCCAGTGGTTCCGTCCCCCGCGCCGGCCCACACCACAAGAGGTCACTTGGGAGACGCCCGCCGTGTGAGGTTGCGCCACTTCCACGGGCGCCCCCAGGTCAGCAGGGTCAAGGGAGGCCGGGGCGCGGCACACTTGACGGCACACAGTCGGTGGGCGCAACAGCTCGGCCAGGCGCGGCCGGCCACCATGTGGGCCTCAGGTGGGAGGTGGTGAGCCGGGTGCTGGCGGCCACGACCAGCCGCACGCCGGGCACCTCGAAGACAGAGGTGTTGAGGAGGTGTTGTTGCAGTTGCTGTTGGCTCTACTGTCCATGCACAATGCGTATACAGTCCTATTGTGTCGCGACAGCAACTTTCAAAATGCTCGCCTTCACTGCTCAAGTTATCACAAGACTGACACAAGAATCTAAGTTGCAGCTTCGAGTTCACCTGTGTTCCAAATATATCCAGACTTGATACTCAACTCTTACCACAAAACTTCGATAATTTGTACATTGACTGACACTATCACTGGCTGTCTGCGATCACTGCAGCGACACTAGATTTGATGATATGCTTCAATTGTCGTGTGGGTGTCCTCATCACTTGTCATCAAATCACAAGTTAAACTCTGAACAACATGTAAACAAGTGTCGAAAGAGTCTCTCCACACGTCACACTCTCGGGGCATCACTAAGCATCCACGAGGTCGCCGAGAGCCACTCACTACAGCTGATGTCTGCGGGCATGTATCCAAATGTCGTGGAGCAGCGAGCCAGGCCGCTCGGGAGACACCGCCACACACGTCCCCTTCTGGCTGGTGTACAGAGGTAACTGACGGCAGCAGCGAGCGAGCGACGTACGTACGGACGGCTGGCTGGCTGGCTACCTACCTCCTCTTCCTCCACCCTCCCACCAACCTCACACTCCTTACTTCTCAAACTAACCTATCTATTATCCTTGGTGATTTAATTACGTTTTAGCGTCGCAGTGAGCCGGCGACATGGGCTCGCGTCGGGCCACCTCGCAAGCCATGACAGGTTGCCTCGGTCATAAATCAAAGGAGGATATAAAAGAGGAAATTGATAGTTTGTTGAGGTGAGCAAGGAACAAATGGCATCTCGCGGTGCGGGGTGCGCCGGGAGTCCTCGACATATGCGCCTCTTTTCTAATTATTTTCACTTCCTCTTCTCTTTTCACCCGGGTAACTGCGGCGGGCGTGGGGCGGGCGCGGGCTGCCCGACGCCGCCGCCGCAGTCCCGGGACGCCCACCGCCCAGGGCTCCGTGAAGGCCGCCAACACGAAAAATCGCGATACATTCTTCAAGAGGCCGAACCGGGCAGGGGCGGCGGACGTCTGGCAGTCCCGCCGTTGCCACCCACCTTCACACGCCTCCTGTTATCTTTATTAATAGGTTTATTATTGTCTCAAATATCCTCGCTAGTTTACCTGATTACCCACGAGTCGTCAGCCCGTGTCTCCCTCACGTCCATTCCGGCCCGCCCACGAACTCATCCACGCAAAAGAAATATTATACCTAATCAAAATCGATTGCAAGCCGAAAATAGACGAGGGAAATGAGCTCGAGCTGAGGTTGTAAGCGTAAAAATGGTGGCAAGGAACCAACCGTGCGGCCGGGTGGGTGCTCACTGCTCAGTGCTCACTGACCCTTCGCGGTGATCTCCACCCGGGCCCGGCCCACCCCTACCACCTGGGAGGGGGAGGGGGCAAGGAGACA
This sequence comes from Portunus trituberculatus, assembly GCF_017591435.1. NCBI lineage: Eukaryota > Metazoa > Arthropoda > Malacostraca > Decapoda > Portunidae > Portunus > Portunus trituberculatus. The sequence continues at coordinate 29,561,082 of NC_059291.1, forward strand.
ATAACCCGACCTGAAAGAGGCTTCGATCCCCCTACTATGCATTACTAACGTTTGTTTGTGTGTTTCACTGTTTGATCTGCTGCAGTCTCTGACGAGACAGCCAGACGTTACCCTACGGAACGAGCTCAGAGCTCATTATTTCCGAT
>NC_059291.1:29576227-29581227 GCF_017591435.1 Portunus trituberculatus
TTAGCTAGCTTAAACAGACAAATACTAAAAAGAGTGTGATGTCCCTTGAGGCACGCCACTATATTACACCACTTATAGATACATTACGCCACTGAGATGCTTCTCTATTCAAAACAACGCGTTGCTGTCGGTCAGAGAGCCTGTCCTTCATCCACACACGCCACACACATACTGCCTTTCTGTTGCATGTGATAACAATTCTAATATTAGCCTGTTGTGAAGGTTTGATGCGGTCCCAGGGCATCCACAATCACGGAAACACGCTGCAGGTTATTAATTTTCCTTCACTATTTTTCTTTATAGATGACCAGTTTTAGTTATCAAGAGATTATTAAATACATCGTAAATAACTGCACTCTTACTGTTAATACTAAATACAGTAAAATCTTGCAACATAACATCATACAGTTTTTTCCTATTTTGTTAGATAGATTAGATAATAGATTCAAGCCTGATAATTACATTCACGGGGCCGCCGTGGTACAGTGGAACCATGCGTTCTTTGGGGTCCGAGGGGTCTCCAAGCGCACGGGTTCGAATCCTGTCCACGGTCCGAGTGTAGGTTGGGCTTTCTCACTTGGGACAACGGTTTCCTAGCGGGTGGGCTTTGAGATAGGAGGTACCCTAAAAAGTATCCCCTTTAGCCCATAAATTCCCGTGAAAAGCCCACATGGTGTAAATAAAAAAAAAAAAAAAAGGAAGGCATCGGTTATCAAATAGTGTGATATATGAAATGGATAGACACACTAATTAAGCTGTTAGTACTAAGTGATTAGGGAACATTGAAAAAAGAAAAAAAGATGATTCACTTATGAATTAGCACAAGAGGTGGAAATAGGTAGGAGTGTTCATGTGAGGATAGACAAGTGTATGACTGACGGATTCGTGCAAGTTTCCTTATTCTTTTCTGTTCTTATTTGCATATCAAGCCGATGAAATACTTTCTCCTTTCCGCAATTTCACCATTAAACGCATCTATCTTTATATTTGACTTATCTTCACCATCTTCATACCAATTTTGCAAACAATAAGAAGACTCCCTCATTTCTACGTGTGTGGAGAGAATCTCGTGAATACTCGGACATTAACCCCTTCAGTACCATGACGTGTTTCCATATTCATTCTGCTATACTATTTGGTGATTTTATACAGCTTCAGAAATTGATGTGGGGGATTTCAATAGTGAAGACTGGCCATTAACCTTCTGAGCTCCATAGACTCTTCCAAATGTCAATAAAATGGTCTAATCGTACACAAATCTCAAGAAAAAAATGCGTCTCAGTACTGAAGGAACTAAGGGCGTTTAGTGAGATTTCCGCTATGTGATGTCTATCGCTGCCAAGACTCCATTAACACCATAAAGTTGCGATTTTCGAGTGTTTGCATGAATGATTAAATGGTTAAGTTTTAAAATAACATCATTAACGTTATCGGACTTTTTATTTATTGGTTCTGTTGAAGGAGGCGAGAGAGAGAGAGAGAGAGAGAGAGAGAGAGAGAGAGAGAGAGAGAGAGAGAGAGAGAGAGAGAGAGAGGACTTGCTGGTTCTCACGCTGCTGTTTGTAAGGATTATTCTACCTAGCATAAGGAGAGAAGAAAGAGAAAAACACAAACAAAGGATAACATGAGGAGAAAGAGGAGAGGGAGGAGGAGGAGGAGGAGGAGGAGGAGGAGGAGGAGGAGGAGGAGGAGGAGGAGTCTTTCGATGAAGCAGAGGAGAGTCGAGACACGAGACACATCACAGCGAGAAACAAGACGCACAAAAAAAAAAAAAAAAAAAAAAAGGAGAGCAACAAACCAAAGCCAGAAGAAAAAAAAAATAAGAGAGAGATGAAAGAAGAAGAAGAAGAAGAAGAAGAAGAGGAAGAAAAAGAAACGAAGGAAAAATCAAATATAAGATCTCCAATATAAACACGAGGACGCCCTTTAAGACAACCTTCTCTCCACCACCACCACCACCACCACCACCACCACCACCTCCTCCTCCTCCTCCTCCTCCTCCTCCTCCTCCACCTTCCTTTCACGAGACAGGCCTCAGTAAGCGGAATGCCCCCACCAGCCAGGCTCCAGCACCTCCCCTTTAACTGGAGTCCACACACGGGGGAGGGAGGGGGGAGAGGGGAGGGGGAGGGGGGCGGTTTTCCCTCTATCCTAGTTGGGGGTGGTAGGATGGTGTTGGGGAGAGAGAGAGAGAGAGAGAGAGAGAGAGAGAGAGAGAGAGGGGGAGAGGGAGAGGGAGAGAGGGAGAGTCATCCAGGCGCCACCATTACCAGCTTCTCAATCCCTTCCTCTCGACGCCCTTCTCTTGTATTTTCCACCCCTCTCCCTTCACCCCATCACCTGTATTTGGGGGGGAGGGGGCTGGTTGACATAGGGGGTGCGGGGTGAGAGAAATGGGAAGAGAAGTAAGTGCGGCATGTGGAGTGAGATCGCGTGAGTTCGCCCCCATTCACCTCTCCCCACTCTCCCTCTCTCTCTCTCTCTCTCTCTCTCTCTCTCTCTCCCTTATTCAGTCTTCCGGGGGTGAGGTATCTCTGTCCCTTTAACATGCGGTTGGCGGGGCGACTTTAAGGGAGCGACGCCCCGCCAACCTCACCTTTAAGCGGCAAACCCCCCCAAAATCCTCTGCTTTTAGCCCCTGCCCCCCCTTCTCCCTCTCCCCTCTCCCCTCACCTCGCTGGCATACCCTTCAACCCCAACTACACCCCCGCCCACAGGTAGCAAACGGAGGTGTGTTGGGGAAGTAGAGAGTAGCAAAGAGGAAGAGGAGGAGGAGGAGGAGGAGGAGGAGAAGAAAGAGGAGGAGGAGGAAGAAGAGGAGGAGGAGGAAGAGGAGAGATACTGAAGGGTGCACTGAGAACTCGAGGTTGTTTCTTTTTATTTCTTCCTTTTTTCCCTTCCTTTTTTTTTTCTGTCGGAGGCCATTGTGATAGGAGGAGGAGGAGGAGGAGGAGGAGGAGGAGGAGGAGGAGGAGGAGGAGGAGGAGGAGAGGAAAAAGGTAGTGCAGGTTATTATATGGGGGTGTACAGGGGGGGTCAATGATGTGTGTGTGTGTGTGTGTGTGTGTGTGTGTGTGTGTGTGTGTGTGTGTGTGTGTGTGTCCAGCAACGGGAGGGGTGTGGAAGAGAGGAAAAGGAGGAGGGAGGGAATTAGGAAGGGAGGGATGGGGGAGGGGGTTAGTGAGGCCTTAGCGAGTGGTAAGGGGGGTGAGGGTAATATGGTCAGTCTGATGGAAAGGAAATTGCACATGTGTGTACATTTTGATGGTAGTGTGTGTGTGTGTGTGTGTGTGTGTGTGCACTTTAGGGAAAGAGTGCGCGACAGTCTAACGTACTAAAATATTTTACACACACACACACACACACACACACACACACACACACACACACACACACACACACACACACACACACACACACACACACACACACACACACACACACACACACACACACACACACACACAATACCATTATTCTTACACTTAAGGTAAAGAAGAGAGAGAGAGAGAGAGAGAGAGAGAGAGAGAGAGAGAGAGAGAGAGAGAGAGAGAGAGAGAGAGAGAGAGAGAGAGAGAGAGAGAGCAACCTTCCTTACATGCACCTGCCTTTCCCCTCGCTTTTCTTCCCTCCTTTCTTCTTTAAGCACAAAAGGAAATGCAAATAAAAATAGCAAAAAAATATAACGATTATCATAAAAAACGAAAATGTAAACAAACACGTCAGGAAAACCTCATGAATATTGCAATACATGCCTATACATAACACACACGCACACACACACACACACGTATACATTGCCTCGTTATATCCTGCCGCATTCAATAACACATACATACTATACACACACAAACACACGCACACACACATTTTTTTATTAGTATCGTCATTATGTATTAGCATTTATTCACCATTCATTGCCAAAGAGGACATGAGAGGTGGGAGGGGTAGAGAGGGACTGGAGGAGGGAAGGGGAGAGGGAGGTGGGTGGGACCAATATATGGGAAGGGGGAGGAGCGAGTGAAGGGAGTGATGGAGGAGAAATGTCAAGGGAATAAGGGAAAGGGAAGGTAAAAAAAAAAAAAAGGAACGAAGGAAGGAAAAGAAGGGATGAAGAAAGTAAAGAGGAGGGGAGTGGGGGAGGGGAAAGAAATGTGTGTTTGGAGGGGGGAGGGGCAAGAGGAGGGGGACGATGAACCACGTAGAGTATTGGAACCTCGCCAGATGACACATTAATCCGCCCCTCCCCCTTCTCCCTCTTCCCCTCACCGTCCTTCCTTCCCCTCCCCATCTTTTAACCTCCCCCTCCCTACCTCTCACTCCAGCCCCTTCCTTCTCTTTCCTTCCCTCCCTCCTTCCAGACCTTATTATCTAGATGCTTCCCCACTTTTCCCAAATCATTTCCCCTTCCCTTCCTTCATCTCCCCTTTCCTTCATCCCCTCCCTATCTTTCTTTCCAGACCCCTCTTCTCTTATTTTCCCCATCACTTCCTCTCAAAAACTTTCCCCATTTTCTGTTTATCCTCCATTTCATCCATTTCCCCTTTTTGTTTCTCTCTCTCTCTCTCTCTCTCTCTCTCTCTCTCTCTCTCTCTCTCTCTCTCTCTCTCTCATCATTCCCTCTAAATATTTGTCTTTCTTTTCATTTTCCCTTTCTAATTTCTAAATACAGATGCTTTATTCTCTTCCTTCCCTATTTCTCAGATCAGTATTGTTCCCATTTCCCATCTCTCCCCATCCTCTAGGTCTCCCATTTCTCTCCAAATTTTCCACTTTGCCACCACTTCTTCAATCCATTCTTTCCTCCCCGTCCCATCTCTACTCCTCCTCTCCTCTCCTCTCCTATCCCTTCCCCCAACCTTCTTCTCCCTCTCTTAACAGATTGTTCCCTTCCTCCTCCAAACTGCCTCCTCTTCCTCCCTTCCCTCTACCCCCCTCTCCTTTCAACAGTCTTTACCTTCCTCCGTCCCTCCCACCTCTCTCTCTCTCTCTCTCTCTCT
>NC_059291.1:29583727-29586227 GCF_017591435.1 Portunus trituberculatus
ACTAGTATTATTGCTATGGAAGATAATGATGATAAGGAAAATACATCAATCAATTAATTTCAGAAGTCAAATATTCAATACTCAAGATCTCTCTCTCTCTCTCTCTCTCTCTCTCTCTCTCTCTCTCTCTCTCTCTCTCTCTCTCTCTCTCTCTCTCGGCAACTTTCCTTTATTCTTCGTCCTCCACCTCCACATTTCTCTCTAAATTCACTCGCTCTTTCCTCTGACTCTCCTTCCATTTCTCACCCCCTCCTTCCCTCCCTTCCTCCAGCTCCTCCCTTCCCTCCCTGCCTCCTCCACCACTCTCCCGGAAACTTAATAAATAAAGAGAGAGGGACATTACTCTTCCTCCCTCCCTTCCTCTCTCTCTCTCTCTCTCTCTCTCTCTCTCTCTCTCTCTCTCCATCACCCTCGCATTTTCTCTCATTTTTGCTCGAAACCAGAATTTTACCGATTTTGGTGAACGAAAACGAGAACCGAAGGAAAAGTGGGGAGTGAGGTGGCCACGTAGGGGTGTGTGGGGGGGCTAGGGGGCGCACCTCCCGGCCTTCAAGGAGGGGTGGAGGGGAGGCAGAGGGATGATGGCCTGGAGAAGGGAGAGGGGGAGGTGAAGAGGAGAAGGAAGGAGTGCAAGAGAAAAAGAGGGAAAAGGGAAACGTGTGTGAGGGTGAAAAGGTAAGAAAAGTGTTGGAATGGGAGGGAGGGAGGGAAGGGGATGGCTGGAGGGGGGTAAGGGAGAAGGGAAGGAAGTCCTGAGAGAGAGAGAGAGAGAGAGAGAGAGAGAGAGAGAGAGAGAGAGAGAGAGAGAGAGAGAGAGAGGAGTGACGCAGTGAAAGGAAAGATGTAAAAATGAAAGAGAGAGAAAGAGAGAGAGAGAGAGAGAGAGAGAGAGAGAGAGAGAGAGAGAGAGAGAGAGAGAATGGTTACTGGAAAAGCCGTTTTATTTCCCGGGAAGATTAAAGTTAACTTATACAGAAAACAAAAACACACAAAAAAAGAGAAAAAAAGAAAAAAGGAATAAAAGAAAATGTAGTAGCTAGAAGCAAAAGGAAGTTGAATAAATGTATAACAACAGGAAATGTGTGGCGCGGTAACATGAGGCAACATTATGACAAAAAAGAACAAAAAAGGAGAAAAAAAAAGTAAAATGAGGATACGAAGAAGACGAAGAAAATAGGAAGAGAGAAAGAGAGAAAGAAGCTGAAAGAATAAGAATGAGAATAAGAACAAGATAAGGATGATAGGAAGAGGAAGCAAACAAAAAAAAAAAAAGGAGAAAAAAACCCCAAGATATTGAGAATGAGAGAAAATAATGAAAACAGAAAAAAATAAACAACAAAATAAATGAATAAGGAATGAGAGTAAAACGAGAAAAAGAGAAAACAAGGAAAGGAGAGAGAAAAGAGAATGAAAACAAAACAAAGTAAAGAATACAACATGAACAAGAAGAAAAACTGAAACAAAACTTCCTGTTAGAGAGAGAGAGAGAGAGAGAGAGAGAGAGAGAGAGAGAGAGAGAGAGAGAGAGAGAGAGAGAGAGAGAGAGAGAGAGAGACTTCCAACTTTGCTCCTTCATCTTCGAGGCGTGTGATTGGCCAGTGACCCTTCTAAGAGTAAAGCCCTCATTGGTTGAAAGGTCCTGACGCCTCCTTCTCATTGGTTGGCACCTCGAGGAACGCTTCTGATTGGGTAACACTACAATGGAAGGCTTTTACTTATGGCTCACTATTGGCTGACTCATTTTTCTCCTACCTTCTTTCTTTGTTCAATCTTTTCTTTTCAATTGTTTTGTGTGTTTTATTTATTCTTTTCTTTTCTACCGTAACCTTTTTTTTTCTCTTTTGCTTTGTTTCTTTTTCTCCTTCCCCGTTTTTATTTTTTGGGTAAAATTTTTGTATTTCTTTTTATTTTAATTTTGTTTTCTTGATTTTGTGTTTTTTTTTTTATTTTCTTTAAGTCGTGACCTTTTTTCTCTCTTGGCTCCCTCATTTTTCTACTTATCCGTTTTTTTTCTATTTTTTTTGGTTGAGTATTATAATTTTTTTTATTTTGTTTTGTTTTCGTGATTTTTTTTTGTATATTTCATTGTTTTCTTCTTATTTCGACTATTTTTTGCAGTTTTTCTTAGTTACATTTCTTTCAATTTCATGGCTTTTTAATTTTGTTTTTTTTTTCTCTCTTTCTTCTCCTACTCATCTTTTTTTTTTTTATTATTAGATACAGATATATTTCTTTTCTTTTATTCAGTTTTCTTCTTATCAATAAGTCTCGCATAATTACAAACTTCCTTTATATTTATTTCCTTTCCTGTTTATCATATTCTTCTTTACTTTCCTTTCCCTCTTTCTCTTTCTCTCATTGTTTGTTTTTTTTCTTTTTTCCCTCATCCACTTTTCATGAAGTCTCGTACAACTACAAAATTTCTTTATATACATTTCCTTTCCTGCTTATCATATTCTTCTTTACTCTCTCTCTCTCTCTCTCTCTCTCTCTCTGACAT
>NC_059291.1:29601227-29606227 GCF_017591435.1 Portunus trituberculatus
TGTGGTGTTCGTGGTGGGGGGTGTCGTGTAGAGAGTTATCTGTCAGTGCTAATATTTGTGGTGGCATCAGTTTTGACCCCCCTCCTATTCCTCCTCCTCCTCTTCCTCTTCTTCTTCTTCTTCTTCTTCTTCTTCTTCTTCTTCTTCTTCCTGTCTCTTGTTCTAATGTTCTCATTCTGTCTTTACGTAGCCTCGATTTGTTTCTTTCCATTCTTCTCTTCATTCACCTTTCTCATTTTCTCCTTCACTCTTCTGTCTTCCTTCCTTTCCCATCCATTCTTCTCATCTCCAATACTTATTTTTCATTCTCTTCCTCTCTCTCATAAACTTTACCGCTGCCTTTCCCTTCTTGTTCACATCCTACGCATCCATTTACTCCTCCTCCTCCTCCTCCTCTTTCTTTTCCATCCCCTCCCATAACTCCTATCGTCGCCTTTCCCTTCTCCTTGTTCACCTCCTACACATTCCTTTCCTCCACCTCCTCCTCTTCCCCGTCCTTTCATTAGGTGGAAGGGGAAGAGAAGTTTCCTAATATTGAAGCTGCGTGTGAAAAGGTAACAACGATTAATGGTGACTCACACACGCATGACCATCACCATCACCATCACCATCATCATCATCAGTATCAACATCACTATCACCATCACCATCATCACAATCAGTAGTATCAACATCACCATCACCATCACCACCACCATTACTGTCACCATCTTCACAATCGTCACAGTTAGTTATGATTTTTTTTTTTCATGATTCGCTAAATAAACTCGACTTTTCTCTCATTTTCTTTCTTCCTTATCCGTTTATTAGTTTATTAAGTATAGCAACATTTTTCTATCTCGCTTTTTTTTTTTTACATTATTCTTTATTTCTTTATTTATTTTTTTATGTGTTGGGAGACCAGGTCACTAGAATCCTCCTCCCTCCTCCTCCTCCTCCTCCTCCTCCTCCTCCTCTTCTCTCCACCTTCTCTTCTTCCTCTCTTCCTCCTTCCTTCCGTTTCCTCTTCTCCAAAGTTTCCTCCACCTCCTCTCCTCCTGCGCTTCCTCGTTTTCCCTTCTCTCTCTCCACCAGAATCTCTAGCTTTCCTCTCCTTTACCTGCAGTTTCTATCCTCAAACATTTTTTTTCCCCTCTATACATTTCTCTTGCTCTCCTTCCTCCCTTACTTTTCCTCACCTCTCCTTCACTCGCTGCTCTTTGCTCTCTGTATTTATCAATTTTTCCTATTCCTTCAACCACTCTAGTTTATCAATTCTTTTTCGTTTCCTTCACTCTTTCTTTCTTTTTTTTTCGATATGTCTTCACAAAGGCACACAAATAAAGAACAAACATCACCTGGCTTGTTGTCCCTGAAAAGATTGTGTGTGTGAAGAGGTGTAGGATAGTAAAGGATAAGGCTTCTCCTGCCACACTGTTTCCTTCACTTACGGTTGGAAGGAAAGGAGGGAAATTTCTGGTGTGGTTTTTCTCCCTTATAGTTTCTCTTCCCTCTCTGGCTTATTCTTATTACCTTCCTGACCTTCTTTTTCTTCTCTCCCGCATCTCATCCCTTATTTTCCATCCTCTTCCTCTTCCTCCTCCTCCTCCTCCTCCTCCTATTCGCCACCTCACTCTCGTTTTCTTTCCCTTCCATCTTTTCCTCGTCTTCCTCAGTTGGTTAGTTTCCTCCTCTTTCCTCTTTTCTATCCCCATCTCCTCTCCCTATCTCTTTTTGACTCCACTCTCACAATCTTTCGCTTCTTCCTCCTTTTCCTCCTCAGCTTTTCCAGTTTTCCTTATTCTCTGTCTTTCTCTCTGTTTGTCTGTCTGTCAGTCTCTCTCTCTCTCTCTCTCTCTCTCTAAGCCTATATTTTCTCTCGTCACTACCCTCCACTTTTCCTCTTCTTCTCTCGTTCCTCCACCTCCACTACCTTCTTCCCCCAACCTTTCCTCCTTTCACCTCCCACTCCCTCCCATTCCCACATCCCCAACTATCTATCACCCTCCATCCCCTCAACCTATCGCCTCCTCCCCGTCTCCCAACCGATGTGTCCTACCCAGTATCGACTTGTTGACTCTGGATTATGACGGAGATAACACGCGATTAAGTGGACACGACGTTACTGGAATCAATACCCAGCTTCTGAGTGACAGCCGCATGCCTCACCCCTCCACTTCACTCACTCACTCACTCACTCACTCACTCAATCAATCTCACTCATTCACTTGCTTGTTCATTCTCATGTTCAGTTTCACTTTCTCATTTATTTTTTTCTCCCTTGTCTTGTTTTGATTTTATTCATTTATTGGTTGGCTTGTTTACTATCTCTCTCTCTCTCTCTCTCTCTCTCTCTCTCTCTCTCTCTCTCTCTCTCTCTCTCTCTCTCTCTCTCTCGATTTCGTTCCCTGCCTCTCTTCTTTCTCTCTCTCTCTTCTCTCTCTCTCTCTCTCTCTCTCTCATCTCTCTCTCTCTCTCTCTCTCTCTCTCTCTCTCTCTCTCTCTCTCTCTCTCTCTTTTCATTTTCTTTCCAACCTCTCTCTCTCTCTCTCTCTCTCTCTCTCTCTCTCTCTCTCTCTTAACGCCGCCTTTCTTCTCTTTGTTTCTTTCCGTCTTCCTGTTATCTCCCTTCTCCCTTTTTCTTTTCTTTACAATTCTCCTTATCTTTCTTTCCTCTCCTCAATTCACTCTTGCACATTTCTTTCGTTTCTCCTCCTTCCTTTTCTTCTTCTTCCTCTTCTCCTTTTCTTTTTCAAGCATCTATCTCTCCTCCCCTTTATTCGCCTGTGTCTGTTTCTTTCGTCTCCTTCTGTTCCTCCCTTCCTTCCTTCGTCTTTTCTTCCTTTATTTCTTCGTTTCTTCTCTTGTTAATTTCTTGCACTCTGCTTTTTTTTTCGCTGTTTCTTCCTTCTCTTTTATTCTTCTGGTGTTCTTTCTTTGTTTCTTTCTTTGTCACTTCCCTTGTTTTTTATCTTAATCTCTTTCTTTCTTCCTTACTTGGCTAATTTAACTCTCTCTCTCTCTCTCTCTCTCTCTCTCTCTCTCTCTCTCTCTCTGTTGATTTACCATTCGTCATTCCCCTCCCTCCCTCCCTCTCTCTCCTCCTCTCCCTCTTAAACATTGTAGGTCATCTCTGTTCCTTCCTTCCTTCCTTCCTTCCTTCCTTCTCTCTCGCCTTCACTCTTTCACTCACTCCTTACGATATGTCACACTTCCCTCCCCACCCCCCGCCGCTCTTCCCCCTCCCTCCTCTCCCTCTAGCATTGTAGGTCACTTGCGCTCCCTCCCTACCCCTCTCCCTCTCTCTTTCTTCCTTCCCTCCCACACACACACACACACACCCTTGACTTCTCTCTCTCTCTCTCTCTCTCTCTCTCTCTCTCTCTCTCTCCGCTTCCCCTCCGTGGGCTAAATCATGACTCACCACTCGATGAATCAGTCACCCCTGTCTCTCTGCTTTACTCACCCCATTACCCTATCCTCCCCATCCCTACACCCCATCCCTCTTCTCTCCCCTACCCCCACTCCCTACACCCCATCCTCTCCCCTCCTCCTCCTCCTCCTCCTCACTCCCGTCACCCCAAGAATCTCATAGTACAGTGCACTTCCCTTCCCTGTCTGTCTGTCTCTGTCTGTGTCTGTCTGTTTGTCTGTCTGTCTGCCTGTCTGTCTCTCTCTCTCTCTCTCTCTCTCTCTCTCTCTCTCTCTCTCTCTCTCTCTCTCTCTCTCCTTTTCATTAGGTTCAATTGCTGTGCTTTATCTAATCTCTCTCTCTCTCTCTCTCTCTCTCTCTCTCTCTCTCTCTCTCTCTCTCTCTCATGCACTCTCGATACCGTATTTTACCATCACTGTCCATATCACCCATTCCTTCTCACTGCATCTCCCCTGCCCCTCTTCCCCTCTCCTTCTCTCTCCCATCTCCCTCCCTCACCTGGGCTGGGGTGGGAAGTGAGCCATTACCTAACACAATTTATAGGCCCATTAATCAAGCCAGCGACACCACACTCGCTCATCACTTTATTTATTAATTCTCCCTCATTGCCACCCTGTCCTCATCTACTCCTCCTCGTCCTCCTCTCCCTCCTAGTTCCTTTCTTTCTTTCCCTTTGTCACCATCTGTCCTCCTCTTCCTCCTCCTCCTCATCTCCCTCTCTTTTTTATTTGATCATTTTTTATTGTACTTGGAAGGATGAGGGGAAAGGAAAGGAGGGAGAGGGAGAGGGAGAGGAGGAAGAGGGACTGATGGAGATGGATTAAACAGGATTTCATTGGAGGAGCAGATAGTAGTAGATTTGTTAGTTTATAAGGAAAGCGTTTGGTAAAGTGTGTGTGTGTGTGTGTGTGTGTGTGTGTGTGTGTGTGTGTGTGTGTGTGTGTGTGTGTGTGTGTGTGTGTGTGTGTGTGTGTGTGTGTGTGTTTAACAAACCTAAAGAAAATGGTACATATAATCTAGCGAGCAATTACGAAACAACTACATCATACTACTACTACTACTACTACTACTACTACTACTACTATGCTAACCGTGAGAAAAGCTGGATATTTAGGCAAAGAAGTAAGTTCCCATAGTAAGGCAGGTAAGTGGGCAGGCAGACAGGCAGGCACGGGCACAGGTGGGCGAGGCGAGGCATAGGGAAGGTGCGTAGGTCTTCAGGTGATAAATTTATACAGGCCGTACGTCATCCAGGCAGGGAGCGCGGCGGCTCAAGTTACGGGGCTGCTGTGGAGTTTAGTCAGCCATTTATCACAATTACTCAGTGCAAGACTCAACCTCTCTCTCTTTCTCGCCCTCCTTCTCTCCCTCCATCCTCCCCGCTCTCTCTCTCTCTCTCTCTCTCTCTCTCTCTCTCTGCACTGCCTGGCTGGTTTACTCACTTCTCGCTTGTTCCTTTGCTTTACTCGTGCTCCTCTCTCTCTCTCTCTCTCTCTCTCTCTCTCTCTCTCTCTCTCTCTCTCTCTCTCCATTGACAGTACACCTTTTCATGTCACTCTTTCTCTACCTCTCTCGCTCACCATCTCCT
>NC_059291.1:29611227-29621227 GCF_017591435.1 Portunus trituberculatus
GTGAGTGAAAGAGTGAGTGAGGCGAGGCGAGAGAGGAGTAAGAAAATAGGTACAAGGAATTATGAGTGAGAGAGTAAGTGAATGAGTGAGTGAGTGAGTGAGTGAGTGAGTGAGTGAGTGAGTGAGTGAATGAGTGAAAGAGAAAGTAAGGTCTGAATATTGAGGAGTCGAAGTGAGATAAGACGAGGAATGAATAAGAAAATAGTTACAAGGAATAATAAGTGAGTGAGTGAGCGAGTGAGTGAGTGAGTGAGTGAGAGTGAGTGAGTGAGTGAGAGTAGACTGAAGGATGAGTATTGAAAGAGTGCACGTGAGTGAAGAGTGACACGTGTAGAAGGAGAAGGCGGTGGGAGGAGAAGAGGGGTTGAGTGGGGAGGGAATGAGAGGGAGGGGTGAGTGCAAAGGGTCATAAGTGAGTGGGTGGAGAGGTGGAGAGGGGAGAGGGGAGAGGGGAGAGGAGAGGAGTGAGTGAGTGAGTCCCTGGCGTTGATAAGCAGGCGATAAGACAACAGGTATGTCATTAAGGTCAAGGATATAAAGGGAGGAAGCAAGCGAACACTGATGAATGGGGAGAGAGAGAGAGAGAGAGAGAGAGAGAGAGAGAGAGAGAGAGAGAGAGAGAGAGAGAGAGAGAGAGAGAGAGAGAGAGAGAGAGTAGTCATAATACATGTCCCACACCCACCCACCAACCACACACACACACACACACACACACACACACACACACACTGTAGATCCACCACCACCACCACCACCACCACCACCACCACTAGCACGACAACAACAACAATAAATGACAAATAAAAACTCAATAATTCCTTCACATATTATCCCAAGAACCAAAAAACGAGAAAAAAAGACAAACAACAAAAAAAAAGAAAAGAAAAAAATGACTGTCGTTCTTATACTAACAAAAAAAAGGGGAAAAAGAGAGTAAGAAAAAAAAGTCAAGAGAAAAACAAGAGGACAGAAAGAAAGCCAGGAAGAGGAAGCAATAAACAAAGGGTGAGATACACATAGATAATAATTACGTTGGACAGAAGGAAGGTGAAGAAGAGAGAGAGAGAGAGAGAGAGAGAGAGAGTGATGAGGAAGGAGAATAATCGAGGAGGAGGAGGAAGAGGAGGAAGAGGAGGAGGAGGAGGAGGAGGAGGAGGAGGAGGAGGAGGAGGAAAGATGCATTTAGATAGAAACAGAGAAAGATGAGGAGAAGATGAACTGAGACATAATGGAAGGAAAGAAGGAATCAATGAATGAAGGAATGAATGAAGGAATGAAGAAGGAAGGAAGGAAGAATGATCAAAGTTACGAACCAAATACAGGAAGGGAGGAAGGAAGAAGAAGAAGAAATAGGAATAAGAACTAGAGAGGGAGAAACGATAAGTAGAAACGCGAGAAAAGTGTAATGAGACGGAAGGAGGAAGAGAGAGAGAGAGAGAGAGAGAGAGAGAGAGAGAGAGAGAGAGAGAGAGAGAGAGAGAGAGAGAGAGAGAGAGAGAGAGAGAGAGAGAGATGGAGGACAAATGAGAATAAATAGAAGGGTGGACAATTTTAAGGGAATAAATAGGAAGGGAAATAAGAATTAAAAGCAGGAGGAAGCAGAAAGGAAATGAAAGGGAACTAGAGAGAGAGAGAGAGAGAGAGAGAGAGAGAGAGAGAGAGAGAGAGAGAGAGAGAGAGAGAGAGAGAGAGAGAGAGAGAGAGAGAGAGAGAGAGAGAGAGAGAGAGAGAGAGAGAGAGACCTTAAAAATTACTCCGGAAAGAAAATGTGAGAGAACTGGAAGAGGAGAGAAGGAGGAGGAGGAGGAGGAGGAGGAGGAGGAGGAGGAGGAGGCAAAAAGAGACGAGAAAGAAGCGAGTGAAGGAAGGAAGGAAAGGGAGGGAAGGAGGGAGGGATGGAGGGAAGGGAGGGACTCATCACCTGTAATTATTATAGTTACCTGCAAGGAGACACCCACGGCCTGATTACTCTCCTTCTCTCTCTCTCTCTCTCTCTCTCTCTCTCTCTCTAGTTACTGTTATCTCATTTCTCATCTTCACCCTTATACTCTCTCCCTATTCACTATCTTCATAATCACTAGACTCGTATCTCATTTGTACTTCCAACTGTATCTCCTCCTCGTCCTCCTCCTTCTACTCGTCCTCCTCGTCCTCCTCGTCCTCCTTTCTCTTATAAAACTACCTGGTGAATTTTCCTTTTTGCTCATTTTCTTACATTTTTACAATATTATTTCTTTATATTCGTTCTTCTCTTCTCCTCCTCCTCCTCTTCTTCGTCCTTCTCGTCCTCCTCCTTCTTCTCTTCCTACTACTCGTTCCCAATACAGCTGCCCTTCCTCCTTCCCTTCACTTATTCCTCCTCTCCTCCTCCTCCTCCTCCTTCTTTCTCTCTCCTCTTTGCACCTGCCGCCACTCCTCTTCCTTCCCCTCACACACACACACACACACACACACACACACACACACACACACAAGTTGCCCATTCCACGCCCCTCCATTTAGCACACTAAGAATACCCTCCCACGGCCATTACTGGAGCTATGGGCGCATTGAGGAAGGGAGGGAGAGAGGGAGAGAGGGAGAGGTGTGATAAAGACAGGTGAGATGAAGGAGGGAAAAAAAAGGGAAGGTTATAAGGAGAAAGGTAAGGGGAGGAGTGAGAGAGACTGGAGGAGTGTTGAAGGGGAAAATGGAGGGAAATATATAGAAGAGGGAATGAGGAAAGAGAAAGAAAAGGGTAAAGGAAAGGGAGAAGTGGAGGAGTATAAGGTGGTCATTGATGCTTTTAGGAAATAAAGGGAGGTGAAGAAGAGATATATAGGAAGGAAGGAAGGAAGGAAGGAAGGACGAAAAGGGAAGAAATAGGAGACAAATGAAAAAAATAAATAGCATAAACTGAGAAAATAAATAAAAAGACAGACGAGGAGGAGGAGGAGGAGGAGGAAGGAAGGAAGGAAGGAAAGGGAGGGGAAAGGGGAGGAAGAAAGGGTGTTGTGTGGCAAATTATGACTGGCAAGTGTGATTAAAAACTCTTCCTTAATTACCTGAGAAGCTGCCGTGTGTAGATCCGGGAGGGAGAGAAGGAGGGAAGGAGGGAAGGGAAGTAATAGATGAAGAGAAAAGTCGATGGGTTGAACGAAGGAAGGAGGAAGGGAGGAGATGGGAGGTGAGGAAGATATTAAAAGGGTTAAATTGGATAGATGAGGGAGGGAGGGAGGGAGGGAGGGAGGGAGGGAGGGAGGGAGGGAGAGGAGGGAGGGAGGGAAAGAGGGAGGGAAGGTGAAAGGAAGTCGTGAAGGCCGGAGAAGGGGAAAGGATGGAGGAAAGAATTAAGAGAGTAAAGGCAAATTCACAGGTAATAAGTGCTCTCTCTCTCTCTCTCTCTCTCTCTCTCTCTCTGTCTTATCACTACTTCAGAATCTAATCAATCCACGCGTCGGACCAAATCTCTCTCTCTCTCTCTCTCTCTCTCTCTCAAGTGAAAGAGGGAGAAAAAAAAGTGTGGGCATTGATGTAGTAGAGTGTGGGAATAATCTCACACACACACACACACACACACACACACACACACACACACACACACACAGAGAGAGAGAGAGAGAGAGAGAGAGAGAGAGAGAGAGAGAGAGAGAGAGAGAGAGAGAGAGAGAGAGAGAGAGAGAGAGAGAGAGAGAGAGAGAGAGAGAGAGAGGGGAGGAAGGGAGGTCCTCAAGTGCAAGGTGAGAACTGCGACAGGTGAGGGAGAGAGGGAGGTAGGGAGGGAGGGAGTGATGGAGGGAGGAAACGAGGGGCAGGTGAGAAGACATCTATCATGGGTTGGCAGATCCAGCTCCTCCTCTTCTCTCCTCCCCTTCCTCCTTTGTCCCTCCCTCTACCTAATTTTCCTCCTAATCTGTACTTACTTTCTCCTTCCGGTCTACTGGTCCATTATATCCTTCTTTGTTTTTTTTTTCCTTCTCTTTCCTTATTCATCATTACTCCTCTGATTATTACTCTTTGCCTCCACACCTCCTCGTTATCCTTTCCATCGCACCTCCTCTTTCTGACTTTTGCTCCTCTCTTTCTTTTTATTCTTATTTCTCTAATGGTTTTGCTTGTCTTTTATTTTCTATTTCTCTCTTTCCTGCTCCTCCTCCTTCTTCTTCTGTTGATCGTGCTCCTTCTCCTCCTTTTTCTTGCTTCCCTTTCTCCTTTTTCTCCTTCTCCTCCCCCTCCTTCTCCTCCTAACCACAATAAACTTATGCTTTTAGACAAAAACAATAAAAATAACAACAATTACTTCTACCGTTACATTTGGTGCTACCGCTGCTGCTGCTGCTACTACTACAACTAGTACTACTACTACTACTACTACTACTACTACTACTACTACTACTACTACTACTACTACCACTATTACTGATGATGATGATGATGATGATGATGACAATTACTAGTATGAAAATTGATGATTATAACAACTAAAATTTATATGATGACTGCGGTAGTAGTAGTAGTAGTAATAGTAGTAGTAGTAGTAGTAGTAGTAGTAGTAGTAGTAGTAGCACCAGCAGTAGTAATAGTAGTAGTAGTAGTAGTAGTAGTAGTAGTAGTCGTAGTATGAGTAGCAGCAGTAATAATGCTGATAATAATAATAATGATAATAATAATAATAATAATAATAATAATAATAATAATAATAATAATAATATAATAATAATAATAATAATAATAATAATAATAATAATAATAATAATAATAATAATAAAAATAATAAAAATAATAATAATAATAACAACAATAATAATAATAATAATAATAATAGTAATAATGATGATAAAAATAACAATAATAATAAAAAAAAATAATAATAATGATAATAATAATAATAATAAAACAATAAAAATAATAATAATAACAATATCAAGACGAATACGGATAACAACAACAACAACAACAATAACTATGGCACTACTAATACTACTGATAGCAACAACAATAATAAAATAATGATGATGATAATACAAAAGAAACAAAACCAACAAAGGCTTACCTGTATAATTAGTTATTTTTAATTAATATACACACTCACGTACTGCCTAGAGGGCCAGATAACGGAGAGAGGGAGGGAGGGAGAGGAAGAGAGGGCGAGGAGGAGGGGAGGAAAAGAGAAGGGGGAAGAGTAAGTGAGGGGAGTTGAAAGGCACCAAAAGTGGGCCAGTGTTAGGTGCAGGGAGGGGAGGGAGAGGGGAGGAGACAGGAGAGAGAGAGAGAGAGAGAGAGAGAGAGAGAGAGAGAGAGAGAGAGAGAGAGAGAGAGAGAGAGAGAGAGTGGATAGGGGAAAGGAAGGAGTGAAAAGATTACATGTGGTTATTTTCTTCTCGAACTTCCCTACCCTTACTCTCTCTCTCTCTCTCTCTCTCTCTCTCTCTCTCTCTCTATGGATACTACCACTCCCTGCCCCTCTTCTTCTATCTCACTCACCAACCATTCCTTCTCCCCTCCCCCTCCCCCTCATCCTTCCCCTCACCTCTCCCATCACCCCTTCCCTCTCCCATCAACCCATGTCGAGGTCAAAGTAACGCAAAGGCCCACCTCTCCCCTCTCCCCATCCCTCCCCATCCCTCATTCCCCTTCTCCCACCACCCCTCATCTCTCTCCCCCTTCACCTATGGCAGTAAATAATAGAGGCAAGGAGAGGAGAACGGTGCCTTTAGCTTGGGGAGAGAGAGAGAGAGAGAGAGAGAGAGAGAGAGAGAGAGAGAGAGAGAGAGAGAGAGAGAGAGAGAGAGAATGTTTAGGGTGAGTCTCCTGGACCTGAATATTAATTTTGTATGGCTTCATCTTCTCTTCCTTTTAGTCCTGTTTCTCCTCTTTCTACTTTTACTATTCTTTTTATTTTTCCTCCTCCTCCTCCTCCTCCTCCTCCTCCTCCTCCTCCTCCTCCTCTTCCTCCTCCTCCTCTTCTTCCATTTCACTTCTATACCGTCGTCAGAAAAGGTTAGCGTGTGGGAGTGGAGAGGGAGGGAAGGGAAGAAGGGATAGGATGGGACGGGATGGGAGGGGAGAAGAGGAGGGGAAGTGAGGGGAGAGGGCGTGTTTGGAGTGTGGTGGTATTTATGATAGTGGTTGTGGACGTGGTGATGGCAACAGTAGTAGTAGTAGTAGTAGTAGTAGTAGTAGTAGTAGTAGTAGTAGTAGTAACAGGAAGAATAATAATATGAATAGAAATAAGATGATTGTAACAGTAAAACACAAACACA
The DNA here is from genome assembly GCF_017591435.1 of Portunus trituberculatus. Lineage (NCBI taxonomy): Eukaryota > Metazoa > Arthropoda > Malacostraca > Decapoda > Portunidae > Portunus > Portunus trituberculatus. Next base: position 29,617,470 of record NC_059291.1, read on the forward strand.
CACACACACACACACACACACACACACACACACACACACACACACACACACACACACAGGAACATGAAGAGGAATAAGATAAACAGAGGAGGAGGAGGAGGAGGAGGAGGAGGAGGAGGAGGAGGAGGAGGAGGAGGAGGAGGAATAAGAGGGGGACGACGAAGAGGAAAGGACGACAATAGCTATAGTAGTAATAAAAATGATTATGTGATGATGGTAAGGCAGAAGTAAAGAACAATAAGATGATGATGATGGTGATGATGACGATGGTAATGCTGATAATGATAACGAAGACACCATGATACTTGTACAGATGATAGTGATAGCAACAAAGGGGTAAATGACAATGATGGTGGTGGTATGGTGAAGGTGGTGGTGGCGGTGGTGGTGGTGGTGGTGCAACATTGATGACAGTTACAGCAGTTAGTGGCGGTAACAACAATAACAAAAAACAATTACAGTTAACCTTCTGAATAGGAAAATTGAAAACAGCACCACCACGAAAATACAACGAAGAGAAAGAGAAAAAAAGAAACATTAAAAAGAAAAAAAAATATTAGTTAATTAGTTTAATAAGATGAATCAAGGAGCGAGCGAGGGAGGGGAGGTGAAGAGGGGAAGGGGAGATGGGGGAGGAAGGGGAAGAGGTAAACAATACTGTAACACGAGTGGTGGGCACTTGAAAGGGACATTAAAAGTAACTAGACGAAAGGATGAGACACTTCCGCCCTGCTACTCTCTCTCTCTCTCTCTCTCTCTCTCTCTCTCTCTCTCTCTCCTCATACTTCCATACTTCTTTATATCGACCAAAATCATTCTTTGCTTGCTTATTCTTCCTCCTCTCATTTCTCTTTTTACTTTATCACCCTTCTATTTCTCCGTCCGTCTGGGTACTGTCTATTTCTGGCTTCCCTTCTCCCTGTGTGTTTATGTAGGTATCTGTCCGCGTCTGTGTCTGTCCGTGAGTTACTTGAACTTTGTTGAGGACTTAGGTACGTGTAAGATAAATACTAAGACATTATTCTCTCTCTCTCTCTCTCTCTCTCTCTCTCTCTCTCTCTCTCTCTCTCTCTCTCTCTCTCTCTCTCACCGTCGTTCCCAATGGTATTTTAACTTCGTCTTAAATACGTCAACTCTCTCTCTCTCTCTCTCTCTCTCTCTCTCTCTCTCTCTCTCTCTCTCTCTCTCTCTCTCTCTCTCTCTCTCTCTCTCTCTCTCTCTCTCTCTCTCTCTCTCTCTCTCTCTCTCTCTCTCTCTCTCTCTGTTTCTCTCTGCCTCAACCACTCTTCTCTCTCCCCTTCCTCTCCTATCCCTTTCTCGCTATAGGCCTTAAAAGAACACCTTTCCTCCTCCTCCTCCTCCTCCTCCTCAACCAGGTGAACTGAACCCTAACACCTGGCTATGTTCTCGTGGCTGTCCAACGATAAGAAAGCGACTGATGGAGAAATAGGAATAAATGAGTGATGTTATTGCGCAAGTAATAAATAGTGAAAGGTAAAGATATTTGATAAGAAGAAGGACAATATGCTAAGATAGTCAGTCCTGCTGTTGTCGTCTTTGGAGTTGAAACACTGATGATGGATGAAGAAATGCAAAAGGGTTAATGGAAAAGAAGCAATGAAAGATAAAAAGAAAGTAATTAGCAGTATTATATGTCAAGAGAATCCATTTTTTCATCGCATTGGGAAGTAAGAATAAAATCAAATTAGAAGACAATAGATGACCATAAAGCAATGAAAGATAAAGAGGGTAATATATTGTGAGAAAAGACAATACAGGGTAACAGAGAGAGCGGATAACTGAAAGTGGATCGTGGAAATGACTACATGAGCCTTACCAGAATGAGGCGGTGAGGGGCAGAGTGGTCCGGCACGAGAGGCGAGTGTGCATGAGGTGGCATTATTACTCCTGTATGCTGGTGAACGAGTGCATGACTGACAGAGGACGCGCCGGGCATGTCATCCTGAGTCGTGAGGTAAGAGGCGATGCATTACTTCAAGAAAACCATTTCAATGAATAATTAAACAAGTGAATAAATGAATAAATGAATGAAATAAAGTAAAATAAACGATTAAATAAACAGAAGAACAGATAAATTTATGGAAAAATAGATAAATAAGAATATAGACAGAAAATAGATACACGAATGATTGAGTAGACAGATAAATATTTGATGGATAGAAAAAAAAATCAATGAAATGAATAAAATAAAAACAATTCAATAAAGCAAAGTAGAAAATAGAAATATGACAAAATAGTGAATGAATAAGTGATGTTGAAATAAACATCAAGAAATCAGAAAGTACAGAAAAAAAAACAAGGTGTAAAGATGAACTGAAAAAAAAAAAAAAATTACAAAAAAAAAAAAAAAATACATGTAAAGAAATTCTGTAGGTAATTGATATAACATCTATGTAATTTTTCAATGTAACAGAACATTTTCTTTTTACTGTATTTACTAATCACAAAAAATCTAATCCATAGAAAAAATCTAATCCATAGAAAAAATCCAATCCATAGAAAAAAAATCCAATCCATAGAAAAACAAATCCTATCCATAGAAAAAAAATCCAATCCATAAAAAAATATATTCCATAGAAAAAATCCAATCCATAGAAAAAAAAACATCGAATCTATAGAAAAACATCGAATCTATAGAAAAAATGCAATCCATAGAAAAAATCCAATCCATAGAAAAAAATAATAACAAATAACAACGAATATATAAAAACAAATAACAACGAATATATAAAAAAATAAAGTATATACAAAAAAATTGCAGAGAACGATATAAGTAGAAAAAAAAAACTTACGGAGCGAAAAAGTAGGGAAAAAATAAATACGTAGCAAAGAAGTAAAAAAAAATAAATACGAAAAAAAAAGCGAAAAGTAAAAAAAATTAAAATACGGAGTGAAGTAAAAAATAAAAAAAAGAAACGAAGCGAAAAAAAAAGTAAAAGAATAAAGAAAAATATGAAAGGAAGATGTAAAAGAAATAAATACGGAGCGAAAAAAAGCGTAAAAGTAAAAAAAAAAGAAATACGGAGCGAAAAAGTAAAAAAAGAAATACGGCGCGAAAAAAGCCGAAAAAGTAAAAAAAAAAATGAAATACGGAGCGAAAAAGTAAAAAAAAAAGAAATACGGAGCGAAAAAAGCCGAAAAAGTAAAAAAAAGAAATACGGAGCGAAAAAGTAAAAAAAAAAAGAAATACGGAGCGAAAAAAGTAAAAAAAAAAAATACATATATATAAAACCGGAAAAAAATCCCCTCAGAAAATCGAGAAAGACATGAAAAGTAACGATGTAAGTAATTTTGTCCACCACTTACCTTTGCCCTCACTCAAGTGGCAAGAAGCAGGGCGCACCTAGAGAACATATCACATTAATTACGAAACGGCTTACCACTGAGAGAGAGAGAGAGAGAGAGAGAGAGAGAGAGAGAGACTTCGTATATAAGGTATAAAGAAACATCTACAAAAGAAAAAATATATGAATGTAATGGAGTAACACAAAAACATGACAAAAAAGATAATATCACTCATTGTTTCTCTATTTATTAACCCCTTCAGTACCATGACACGTTTCCATATTCACTCTGGTTACTATTTGGGATTTTTACAGCTTTAAAAACTCATGTGGGGGGATTAAGATTGAGAAGTCTGTAGTCATTAATCTTCTGACCTACATAGATCCTTCCTAATGCCAATAAAATGGTCTAATCGTACAGAAATCTCAAGGTAAAAATGTGTTCCAGTACTG
>NC_059291.1:29636227-29641227 GCF_017591435.1 Portunus trituberculatus
TTTTCGTTTTCACTTTTTCTTTTTTCATTTTGTCCTTTGTCCTTTTTTTCAATTTCTTCCCTCTCACTTATTTCCGTTTCCTTTATTTTTTTTCCATTTTCATTTCTCTCGTCTCTCTGTGTCTTTCTCTTTGACCTTTTGTTCTTGCTTTTTTTTATGACATTCCTCTCGTTCCTTCCTTTTTTTTGCTTCATTTTCCTTTTTTCTTCTTATTTCATATTCGCCTCGTGTCACCTTAGCCTCATTTTTCTTTCTCTAAGTTTCCTTTATTTTCTCTTTTCTCCAGAGCTGCATCTCTCTCTCTCTCTCTCTCTCTCTCTCTCTCTCTCTCTCTCTCTCTCTCTCTCTCTCTCTCTTTCTCGTCAGTTTCCATTTTTCCCCCCTTAGACCTTCATTCCTCTTCCTTCTCGCATTCCTCAGTTCTCTTTCTCTCACTCCTTGCCTTCTTTTTCTTCCCTCACTCGCACTTTTCATTCCTCCTCTCCCAATTCTATTCCTTCTCCTCTCCTCTCCTCTCTTCTTTCTTCGGAAGATCTTTGCGTGGCGAGGAGGACAGATGCGATTGTTATCGACTTTGGAGGAGGAGGAGGAGGAGGAGGAAGGAATCTTTGACATGAATTCTGAAGGGAAGATCACGAGTCATCTGCTGTCCCTTCAAGCCCAAGAGAGGAAGGGAAGTGGCCTCCCCTCACGAAGAATCAGAAGGAGGAGAAGGAGGAAGAAGAAGAGGAAGAGGAAGAAGAAAAAAAAGAAGAAGAAGAGGAGGAGGAGGAGGAGGAGGAGGAGGAGGAGGAGGAGGAGGAGGAGGAGGAGAAGGAGGAGGAGGAGGAGAACAAGGAGGAGGAGTGGGGGTTCTCTGTAGCTGGTTTGCCTTCAGGTGCAAATTTAACATGAAAAAAATGTCAAGAGGTGACTTACTTGGCAGCCAACTTATAGATCCAGCTATAAATACTGAGACGAGAGGGGGCGGGCAGGGACGGCAGCACGGAGGGGGACGCGGGAGAGGACAGGAGGGGGAAGGAGGAGGGGGAGTGAGGGGAGACGGAGTGATGAGGTACACGAAAGGCGATATGAGGGGGAAAAAGAAATATGCGAAGAGGTAAAATGATTGAAAGGGGTAAAAGAGGAAATGGGTGAGTGTGAGGAGGAGGAGGAGGAGGAGGAGGAGGAGGAGGAGGAGGAGGAGGAGGAGGAGGAAGAAGCGGAGGAGGAAGGATGATGAATTCCTCGCTGGCTAATCAGATAAAGTGGAACCAAAAATAACGAAACAAAAACAAAAGTTAAAATAGAAACGAAATGAAACACAGAGAGAGAGAGAGAGAGAGAGAGAGAGAGAGAGAGAGAGAGAGAGAGAGAGAGAGAGAGAGAGAGAGAGAGAGAGAGAGAGAGAGGAACGAGGGCAAGGTTTGAAAGGAGAATATAAGAACGGAATGAGACTTTTGAGGAAGAAGAAGAAAAAGAGGAGGAGGAGGAGGAGGAGGAGGAGGAGGAGGAGGAGGAGGAGGAAGGACTCAGGTGTGCCCAACTTGGGTAATGTTTATGAGGCAGGGCGCGAGAGAGAGAAAGAAGGAGCCATGTTGGAGTGAGTGAGAGAGAGAGAGAGAGAGAGAGAGAGAGAGAGAGAGAGAGAGGGAGAGGGGAGAAGAGAGGGGAGTACTGCCCCCTCTCACTCGTCCCCATCCCCTCCCACATCTGATTATACAGTTCATGCCAACACTTGATTTGTCACCTGGAAGCAACGCTAAATCTCTCTCTCTCTCTCTCTCTCTCTCTCTCTCTCTCTCTCTCTCTCTCTCTCTCATTAGGAGGACATGGTTGATGAGGCACTGTTACGGGTCTGTTTTTTTATGATTTACTTAACTCTCTCTCTCTCTCTCTCTCTCTTTATACACGCAGACGTTGGCAAAGACAGAGAGGTATTTGGATGAAGATATAATGCGGAGAGAGAGAGAGAGAGAGAGAGAGAGAGAGAGAGAGAGAGAGAGAGAGAGAGAGAGAGAGAGAGAGAGCGCAACTGTGTGCCCGATGTATCCTGATAAATAAATCTCCATTATTACACACATGAACATACACGCTCTCTCTCTCTCTCTCTCTCTCTCTCTCTCTCTCTCTCTCTCTCTTGAGCATACATGTAATTTTTTAGTGGTAATATATCACCACGGGTCGGGAAGGTGAGGGAGGAGAGGGAGAGAGGCAGAGAGTGGAAGGGAGGGTGACAGGAATGGGGGAGGATTGGAGCAGCGGATGTAATGGGGGGCGTGAGCGGGCGTGGGTGAGAGGCGTGTGCATCCGTGGATGTAAAGTGATAGGAATCTGTCGCGTGTCACTTTTCTTTTATTACCAGTTTGTATATGGTGAGGAGTTACTATGGACTTCTACTACTGCTGCTGCTACTACTACTACTACTAACACTACTACTACTACTACTATTACAACAACATCATCAACAGCAACAACAACAACTATTGCTGCTACTACTTGGGCAAGGTACCTCGACTATCATTCTTCTTTCTACGTATTATCACAATTTTCGTCAATGCTGCTGGTGTTGCTGCTAGCTTTGCTCCTGCAGTAATTATTGCCGCCGCTGCAAATGGCACTGGTAGTGTTGTTTGTACTTAATTTATTACCACTATGATTGCTGCTGCTGCTGCTGCTGCTTTATTGATACCATCAGTACTACGTGATTGCACTGCTGCTGCTGCGGCTACTGCTGCTTCAACTACTATTGCCATTACATGTAAGGATGACGATGATGATGATAACGATGATGATGATGATGATGATGATGATGATGATGATGATGATGACAGTCACAGCAAGCAGACGCTGAGCAGTAGTGAGCGTGGTGATCACGTGTGGCCCGCGTGGCGTTCGGCGTGCGGTGCAAGACTCGGAAGCGTCTTGCGTTGCCGTTCATTGACTTTCTTTGCCTGGTGTTTGGTGAGCAGACAGCCTTTAAGAACGCAGCCTTCAGGAGGCGAGGCAACACAGGTAGGCCTTCAGGAGGCCTTTAAGAGTTGTGCCTTTAAACACGAAAACTTTAAACTTTAAAGAGCAAACCTTTAAGAACCGACTTGGTGAACAGAGCTTTTATGAATGGAAATTTTAGGCGGGATCTCTTTTTCGATTTGAAACTTTTGTAACGCATTTAGAAATATACTTGAGGAATGTAACTTTAATAATGAAGATACTGCCGTGAAGAACTCAGTAGCAGTATTTATGGGCAAGGCTTAAGGGCCACAAAGCTGAAGAATGACTTTCCAGGAGAGGCAGGACATCTTTTCACGAATGACTTACTGCATTACCTCACGCATCATCTTTCCTCCTCGCGAACACAAACGTTTAGTACATCACGTTCTTTCCATTATCCTCGGAAATAAACTGTCTGGCTCGCCTCCCACCTACGTCATCGTACTTTTCTGAAAATCGCCCCTCCCCCCCACCTGTCTCTCTCTCTCTCTCTCTCTCTCTCTCTCTCTCTCTCTCTCTCTCTCTCTCTCTCTCTCTCTATATATATATATATATATATATATATATATATTTTTATCTATCTATCTATCTATCTATCTATCTATCTCTGCTCACAGTACGATGAATACTTGCTTCTTATTCAATCTCCTTACACAGAATTCCCGAGCCGCGAGATAAAACACAAACTGAAAAAAAACGAAAAAAAAAACGAAAAAAAAAAAAAAATCGTGTAGGGATGTCTATAGCCGCAACAAAATCGCCTGCCGAGCTTCACCAACGAACACTTGCTACTAATGCAGTTTGCTGTGTTTACTGTGCGGTAAATCAATAACACGATTCAAGGCTATTATCGCGCCATCAAACCTCGCCGCTACACACCACCAAGCCTGCGTCCGACCCACACTCTCGCTCCCTACTATAGTCTGTCTGGTCTAAAACGCTTCCGACCCACACTCTTGCACCCTACTATAGTCTGTCTACTGTAAAATGGCTTCTGTGTTTAAAACACATTGTAGCTTATTGATGACATATATAATTGATCTGATGTGAATAATACTTGTTATCTGTTGGTCAACGCACTTATTACAAGGATAGCTCACAGTTTTCCTCAAGATCTGACAACCACACATTCTCTGGGACACCATGGAAACTGAGACCCAGGAGCCACTTCAGAGAAGACAGACAATAGGTTCACTGGCCATCCGTTCAATGATGGATTTTTCATTTGCTTTTGAGAGATCATCTGGAACTTTTAGGATTTTTTTTTTTTTCGCTTTACGGTGTCTCGAATAGGGAAACAACATTCACTTCCTATAGCCGCCTTTGAATTTGACTATTATTCTTAACTGTGATCTGAATTCCAGCATACAACGATGAAGGCAATGAAAATATTAGGAGTGTATTCTTTGTCCTCTCATCAGGTTTATATTCAAAGACCAGCGAGTTGATTAGCAAAGGCTTCATGGGCAATTCCTTGCTCTCTGATGCCACATAAACCTTATTAAACTATCAAAAAGAATCATGAAGACACCCTCGCAAACTACGATACCTTTCACGACGGCTTGTTAAATGTACTGCAGAGCAGATGCCGATACACTTAGGAATATGGAGCTTAATCCCAGAAAAGGACACAAGCACAGAATACTCGTAGAAGAAAACACGAACCAACTGCATACACGTGTCCATGAAGATCACATTTATAATTCGCACCTAAGGACCTCGAACAAGACTGTCAAACCCTGTCCCACCACTCCCGCTCCCTATCCTCAGGTGTGTCTCAGTGCCACCTCCCAGTGCCCTACTCAGTGCCACTCGTCACTCACTCAGCATACCAGACGGTCTGCTAAAGGCATGTTAGCACTGCGTACATCTCTTGTATCAGGACGGAAGGATATGTTTGTGGGGTTGGGGTGGGTTTTGCTGCTGCTGCTGCTACTACTACTACTACTACTACTACTACTACTACTTTCTATGGAATAGAGGAAACTGGCCATGGGCAACAAAAAATAAAAAGAAAAGGCTCACTT
>NC_059291.1:29648727-29661227 GCF_017591435.1 Portunus trituberculatus
ACGAGAGAGAGAGAGAGAGAGAGAGAGAGAGAGAGAGAGAGAGAGAGAGAGAGAGAATAATTGCACATAACACTCAAATTATCACATTTTTTTTTACCATTTCCTCTTCGTCGAAATAAAAATAGATAAATAAATAAAGATAAAAAAAGCAAAGTAAATGAACACGAGAGAGAGAGAGAGAGAGAGAGAGAGAGAGAGAGAGAGAGAGAGAGAGAGAGAGAGAGAGAGAGCAAACAAACAAGTAAATAAACAAATGCAGAAAGACAAAGGGATTAATCGAAGAAGGGAGGGATGGAGGGAGGGAGAAATGGAGGGAAAGGAGAGGGAGACGGAGAGAAAGAGAGGGAGAGGGAGAGAAAGAGGAGAGGACAGAGGGAGGAAGGGAGGGAAGAGATGGATGGAGGTGCCTTATTTGGACATCAAGAGAGAGAGAGAGAGAGAGAGAGAGAGAGAGAGAGAGAGAGAGAGAGAGAGAGAGAGAGAGAGAGAGAGAGAGAGAGATAGGTGCTATATTTGAGGGTTGGGTACGGAAAGAGGAGGGAAAAGGGGAGGGGAGGGTTACGAGGGGGTGTGACACGGGTCAAAGGTTAGGCGTCACAGGTTGTCATGGTGACGGACCGTGTATATGTGTGTGTGTGTGTGTGTGTGTGTGTGTGTGTGTGTGTGTGTGTGTGTGTGTACGCGCAACAAATATCTGTGCACTATTTACTACCAGACGGCACGGTTCAGAGAGAGAGAGAGAGAGAGAGAGAGAGAGAGAGAGAGAGAGAGAGAGAGAGAGAGAAAATGGAATAAGAGAGGAAAGTTAATAACAGAGGGAGGAAAGAGAGGGGAGACTTGAAAGGAAGAAGGGGAGAGACATGCAATGGGAGGAAAAAATAATTGAGAAGTAGAGGAAAGGAGGAGGAGTTGGAGGAGGAGGAGAAGGAGGAGGAGGAAGAGGAGAAGGAATTGGTGGGAGGGAAAAAAAAGGTCAAGGGCCTTCAAAGGGGGGTGAGGGAAGGACGGAGGGAAGGAAGAGGAAAACAAGAAAACAAGAGAGAGAGAGAGAGAGAGAGAGAGAGAGAGAGAGAGAGAGAGAGAGAGAGAGAAAGGAAAGGAAGAAACAGAAGGGGAAGGAGGGGAAGGGGAAGAGGAGAAAGAGGGGAAACATAATAGAATGGAAGGGAGAAGAGTGAAGGGGAGAGGGGAACAGAGGGGAGGAGAGGGGAAAGAACAGTATTCAATAGCATAAGGCAAGGGAAGAGAAAAGAGAGAAAAAGATAGAGAAAGGAGGTGGAGGAAGAGGGGAAAGGGAGCAGAAAGACACACACACACACGCACACACACACACACACACACACACACACACACACACACAGAGAGAGAGAGAGAGAGAGAGAGAGAGAGAGAGAGAGAGAGAGAGAGAGAGAGAGAGAGAGAGAGAGTAGCATAGATGGAGAAGAGGAGGGGAAGGAAGAAGAGGATGGAGGGAGGGGGAGATAAGATATTCAGTAGCATATGGGGAAAGAGGTGAGAGGAGATGAGGGGAGGGGATGGGAGGGGTGGGAATGGAGGAGAGGGGAAGTGAGGGGACAGGAGGGAACCACACCCACATCACACTATTTTAAGCTTGAGCCTCCTCCCTCACTTTTTTTTAATACTTCCCCTTTCTCTCTCTCTCTCTCTCTCTCTCTCTCTCTCTCTCTCTCTCTCTCTCTCTCTCTCTTAACCCAGGTACTTTCCTTTGTATCTGTTGCTTTTGGACGGGAAAGGAAGAGCGAAGAGGAGGAGGAGGAGGAGGAGGAGGAGGAGGAGGAGGAGGAAGGAGGAGGAGGAGGAGGAGGAGGAGGAGGAAAGATGAGGAGAGAGAGAAAAGAAGAAAACGTAAAAAGAAAAGCTTTCTATAAAAAAAAAGAATTAGGTAAAGCTGAGAGAGAGAGAGAGAGAGAGAGAGAGAGAGAGAGAGAGAGTGTGTGTGTGTGTGTGTGTGTGTGTGAGTAAACGTACTATGAAAGAATACGAGGAAGCCCTTTATCTCTCTCTCTCTCTCTCTCTCTCTCTCTCTCTCTCTCTCCTTGTGTGAGGAAATAAAGGCGATGGGAAAAGGACATATTAAACAACAACGAGGAAAAAAAGAAAGTTTCATGATGCCATTACTGGAGGCGGGAGAGAGGGAGGGAGGGGGGAGAATGGGAGGGAGGAGGAGGAGGGAGGAGGGAGGAGGAGGAAGGAGGAGGAAGAAGGAGGAGGGACGGAGGGAGGGAGGGAGAAACAAAGAAAGCAAGGAGAGAAAAGAGAAAAAGAGAGAATGAATGAGAGGAAGATGATATTTAATGAAAAGAGAAATGAATGAGTCATCCACGTTATGATTTACTTTTCTCTCTCTCTCTCTCTCTCTCTCTCTCTCTCTCTCTCTCTCTCTCTTTTCCTCATCTTGTATTTCATTGTTATTCTCATTATCTTGTTTATTATTGTTATTATCATTACATTCATTGGTTTCCACTCAATTCTTTGCTCTTTCTTACTTTTCTTTGTTTCCTCTACCGACCCTCTTTCCTTCCTCCTCCTACTCCTCCTCTTCCTCCTCTTCCGTCCTCTCCCCTCACTCGCCGCCGACCTGTTTTCCTCTCTCTCTCTCTCTCTCTCTCTCTCTCTCTCTCTCTCTGAGCCTCCCACGCAGCCTCAATTACCTCCTCCTCTCTTTCCCCCTATACGGCTCAACATTTTCTCTCTCTCTCTCTCTCTCTCTCTCTCTCTCTCTCTCTCTCTCTCTCTCTCTCTCATGTTTCTTGTTTCTTTGTATTCTTTATTCTCTCTCCCCTCCTCTACCACGCCCATCTCCATCATGAACTTTCCTCCTCCTCCTCCTTCTCCTCCTCCTCCTCCTCCTCCTCCTCCTCCTCCCCTCCTCATCCTCTTCTTCTTCCTCTTCTTCCTCCTCCATTTCCCTCAAAAACCTAAACCTGAGAGCAATACAAACTGATGAATTTTCTTTATCTCTCTCCGTTTTCTTTTTTTCGTTCTTTTTTTTTTTTACATGCTTAGAAAAGAAATATATAATAAGGGAAGGAAAAAAATAATAGGTCAGAATATTACTTGTTCTATTTCTGACTGGGGAAAAAAAGGAAAGAAAAACGTAAGAAAAAAAATTAATAGCAACCATTTCGTATTTTTCTTCTTTCGTGTCTGCTTTTTATTTCATTTGTCCTTTAGGTGAGAGAGAGAGAGAGAGAGAGAGAGAGAGAGAGAGAGAGAGAGAGAGAGAGAGAGAGAGAGAGAGAGAGAGAGAGAGAGAGAGTCTCCCTCCTTACTTAAATTAACGCTCTGACTAATTACTTAATCTTTCAACAGGAGACTCTGAAACGATGAAAAGAAACTAACATTTTTTTTTTCTTTTTAATTTTATCCCTTACTTTTTTGTTTTAATGAGTTTGGTGCACGTTCTGCTTTAATGCCTTGTCTCTATCTCCATATCAATCTTATCTGTCCTTCCGTCAGTCAAACCTTATCAGTATTACCCACGATATCCCATTCAATTACCTCCTTCAGACTCACCTGTATCGATATTAATTAGTTCGAGCCGGGCACTCTGTCAGTCTACCTGTATGTTTAACCAAGCTTCAATTACCTTTACGTACAGATTAGCTCACCTGCATCCACGTTAATTAACCCCTTTAGTACCATGACGTGTTTTTATATTCCTTCTGCTTACTATTTGGTGATTTTATACAGCTTCAGAAAATTATGTGGTGGATGGATTAGAATAGGGAAAACTGTGGCTATTCATCTCCTGACCCTCATAGACCATTCCTTATGTCAATAAAATCGTCTAATCTCATACAAAATTGAAGATGAAAATGCGTCCCAGTACTGAAGTATCTTTCCACATCACCTCTATGTCTTTGTATTAAAGGTTTTTGTCTATCTTGTTTGTGATCATGGTGAGTTGTATGTATTGCTACTATTTCACTGTGATATTTGAAGAAAGGTAGTAAAGTGGTTGTCTTATAGTGTAGTCAGATTCATACGATATTGAAAGGATACGTTAATGTTTACCTATGTATTAATTTACTTATCGGTGTGAGAAAATTATGTAATGTAATAAAAATCATGCAACGTGACTGTTTTATCTTTGCTTATCTTTATTTATTTATCAGTTGCATTTTAGTCTTTTTTTATATATATTTTTGTAAAGGTATTAGTATTAACATAAAGACTAGCAGTGAAGGAATATTTGTTATAATTAGTGGGGACATGTACGTACTTGCATCCACTAATTCGCCTTTCTTTCCTTCCTTGTTTTTCGTCTTTCTTCCCTTCTTGTTTTTTTTTCGTTTCTTCTTTTCCTGTTTTTTTTATTTCTTCCTCGCTCCGTCTTGGACTACAACAATTAGTGAGACAACCGTATTATTTCTCCAAGCCTCAATCACCTTTACCTTCACATTCACCAGTCATATCATTCATTAACACAACACTGCACCTTCTAACCTGAATGCTGACCATACCCACTTCACCTCACCAGCAGCCTCACATCACCTGTATCACCGTTAATTAATACAGCACCATTAATGCAAACTATATTTCAATCTGTCTACCTATACATTCCTTTCTCAACGATAAGATATAGTTAACTCCTTCAGTACTGGGACGCATTTTTACCATGAGTTTTGGGTGTGATTAGACGACACTTTATTTACATTTTGAACTGTCTATGGAGGTCAGAAGATCAATGGCCAGTCTTCACTTCTTTAATCCCCACATAAGTTTCTGAAGTTTCTGTATAAAATCGCCAAATAGTAAGCAAAATGAATATGAAAACGCGTCATGGTACTGAACGGAATAAGAACACTAGAAACGACGCGTGAAGTTTTTACAATACTCTAGAACAAAGAATAGATTTTACTTTTTTTTTATCCTGTTCAAAAATTGGATGTGGGTGTAGAACAAGTAAGGACGCCTCAGAGTGATTGGTGGTAATGGAAAGGTGTACAGTAACACATAGCAGCCAAAGGGATATAATTCTTCACCTTACCGTAACACCAAACTCACCTGCAGCACCGTTAACTAATACAAAGCTCTTTACGTAACCTGTGTGACACCCTATCTACCTAGACATTTCTCCACCAGCCAGCCTTTACCTTACTTAGCCTCCCAGAAACTCACCTGCACCCATCTTGATCAGCAGGGCACCTTATGTAACACGTGTATGAATCTGCCTTCCTCTGTGATATTTCCCCAGGAAGTCTATATATCACCTTACCTAGAAGTTGATCTCAGTCCTCCAATAAGCTTACCTGTAGCACCTTCAATTAATAAACCACTATATCTCCGAGGGTTTCTCCGGGGCCCTTCTGCGTGCCTTCAATAACCCATCAACAAGACCAGACCCAATACCGCCACTATCACTATTTCAAGGTAACTGGAAGGAACATCTTCACCTGTTCGTCTTTCTTGTATTAAAAAAAAAAGACAAAAAGATGAACACCTGTCCTCACCCAGCCCGAGCTAATCAAGCCTTAATTAACCCCTCCTCACCTGGGCGTCAAGGGGGAATGGGGCTCCTCGCTCTCTTTATTATTAAGGTGGACAGTCGCCCCTTTAAAGCTTACCTGGCCATTGGAAGCGCACCTTATGCTCACAGCCGCCGCCGCCACCGCCTCCGTCGCCGTCCTGTCAAAAAGGAGAGAGATAGACAAGTGATGATTAATGAATAGGAAAAACGTGTGGTAACGTGAATTGATTATTGCGTTGGAGTAACGAGAGAGAGAGAGAGAGAGAGAGAGAGAGAGAGAGAGAGAGAGAGAGAGAGAGAGAGAGAGAGAGAGAGAGAGAGAGAGAGAGAGAGAGAGAGAGAGAGAGAATGGCAGAAAATCAAATGTACACATGATTGGCAACTGTGTGTGTGTGTGTGTGTGTGTGTGTGTGTGTGTGTGTGTGTGTGTGTGTGTGTGTGTGTGTGTTTAGCCTTCCATGTGTCTCATCTGCCTGGCCAGAAAGAGGGAGAGAAACAGGGAGGAGAGGGGGAGGAAGAGAAAAGAGGGTGAGGAAAAGAGGGGGGGCTAGTTAGAATGGGTGAGGAAATAGAGGAGGAGAAGAGGGAGAGGGAGAGAAGGAAAGGGGGAGAGGAGATGGGGGGGAAGGAGGACATTGGAGCTACAACCGTGGGAAGTGGGGATCGGAGGGGCGTGGTTGCCTGCTCCTCCAAACCCTCCCTTCCTCCACCCCTCCTCCTACTCCTCCCCTCCAATCTGAGACTTCCCTCCCCTCCTGTCCATCCTCCCTCCTTCCTCTGTCTCCCCACCACTACCCTTCTTATAATATGAAGGGATCTGCACCCCTCCTTCGGCTCTCTCTCGACTCTCTCTCTCTCTCTCTCTCTCTCTCTCTCTCTCTCTCTCTCTCTCTCTCTTCATTTAGAGGGAGAGGGCGTCCGGTCTTATTCTCTCTCTCTCTCTCTCTCTCTCTCTCTCTCTCTCTCTCTCTCTCTCTCTCTCTGGCGTACTGACCCTCCCTCTCTTCCTCCGATCCTCCAGCTCGGCGAGTCTCCCCATCAGCCATCACCCTTGACCCCCCTTCACCCCTTCACCCCTTCCTGCTTGTGAGTGCAGCCGTCGAGCTCATCCAAAGCACCTTACGAACAGTGCGGCATAAGTGTGGCGGCAAGGCATCCAATACACCCCTACCTACACATTACACTCTCTCTCTCTCTCTCTCTCTCTCTCTCTCTCTCTCTCTCTCTCTCCTTCACCTGTACTATTTGTAGCTTATTTATAGCCAAGCCAAGACCTCTCTCTCTCTCTCTCTCTCTCTCTCTCTCTCTCTCTCTCAGCGTCGGCTCCGTCTCAGGTGAGTCTGGGCGTCCACGTGTTGTAAATTCCTGTGTGTGTGTGTGTGTGTGTGTGTGTGTGTGTGTGTGTGTGTGTGTGTGTGTGTGTGTGTGGCAGGCGGGCGTGCGTACATGTATGTATGGGTGTGATGTCGCTCTCTCTCTCTCTCTCTCTCTCTCTCTCTCTCTCTCTCCATCTTTGGTCCTCCTTTTATCCTGATTCTCTCTTTCCTCCCTCCTTCTCTCTCTCTAGGATGTAATAGGGGGGAGGGAGGGAGGTAAGGAAGGAGGGAGGGATGGAGGGAGGGAGGGGAGGAGGAAGGGAAGGAAGGAAGGAAGGAAGGGAGAGAGGGAGGAAATGAACCAATCACAGGAAGACCTACAAATATGGCCACCATGAAGCCATGTATACACACACACACACATACACACACACACACACACACACACACACACACACACACACAGTTTCGCTTTTGCACAATTCACTTCGATGTTAATTAAATTTTCCTCCATCTTCTCTCTTCCTTCTTCTATTCTCTTCTCTTTCTCCTCTTATTCCTCCTGCTTCCCGAGGTGAGGTTAACATAAGTGAAGGAGACGCTCGCCAGGAGGAGGAAGAGGAGAAGGAGGAGAGAGGAGGAGGAGGAGGAGGAGGAGGAGGAGGAGGAGGGAGGAGAGGAGAGGAGAGGAGGAGGAGGAGGATGAGGAGGAGGAGGAGGAGGAGGAGGAGGAGGAGGTGGAGGAGGACGAGGTGGAGAGATAAGAGGAGAGAGGAATAACAAATGGAGGGAGGAAAGGGAGAGGAAGAGCTATGCAGGTGATAAAGAAGGAGAGAGGAGAGAGAGAAAGAGAGAAGGGGAGATGAAACGATAAAGGAGGAGAGGAAGGGAGAGTGAAGAAAATATTATGGGTCAGAGACAGTCTCATCTACTTCCTCCCTTCCCTTCTCTCTTCATTCTTCCTTCCTTCCTTTCTTCCACCCCCCCACTCCTCCTCCCTCTCACTCTCACTCTCTCTCCTCCTCCTCCTCCTCCTCCTCCTCCTCCTCCTCCATGACTAAGGCTTCTAATATTTCAGTAGCGGAGTTCTTTGTAGAATGTCAAATGTAAATAAGTGAAAATGTTGCCAGTAAGGACGACACCACCACCACCACCACCACCACCACCACCACTGCTACTACTACTATTACTACTACTACTACTTACAACAGGAATTACAAACGACAAAGGGTATTGACTTCAATGGATAATTCAACACCCGTTTCCTCAGTTACCCTTCCCACCTCCTCCTCTAACTTTTTTTTTTACCTCCTCCTCCTCCTCCTCCTCCTCCTCCTCCTCCTCCTCCTCCTCCTCCTCGTGCACAAGCACATCAATATAATACATAAAAAAACATGCATATATAACAAACACTACTTGAATCATGCATGACTGGCCCGGTTTGCAGAGAGAGAGAGAGAGAGAGAGAGAGAGAGAGAGAGAGAGAGAGAGAGAGAGAGAAGGGTTAGTGAGTGAGGGAGAGGAAGGGGAGAGTATTCAGAGGTTGTAGGGGGAAGGGGAAAAGGGTGAGAGAGGATGAGGGGAGTGGTGAGAACTATACGGAAAGAGGAAAAAGGGGTAAGAGGAAGAGGGAGAGGGAGGAAGGGTGAGGAGGTGAGAGGGAAATTGTTTCCCTTGTGTTGGGAGGGAGAGCGGATGAGGAAGGAGGAAGAAGCAGAAGATGGAAAAAAGGATAAATGGATGAATGGATGGAGAAAGAGAAAGAGGAAAATAAGAGAAAGAATAATAACACTGAGAGAGAGAGAGAGAGAGAGAGAGAGAGAGAGAGAGAGAGAGAGAGAGAGAGTGTGGTCGCGGTCATGCCTGGGAAAAGACACGGTCGAGAAAAAAAACTGAATACTTGGATTAAAGGTTAAAAGTTGAATAATTGATGAAGAAACTCAACAATACCACCACCACAACCACCATCAGAGAGAGAGAGAGAGAGAGAGAGAGAGAGAGAGAGAGAGAGAGAGGGGTGAGTGATAGTGTGGATGGATGGAGGGATGATGGATGAGAGGGTGGTGGTGGTGGTGGTGGTGGTGGTGGCGAGTTCACGGATAAAGAGGATAAATATGGATGAGGATGATTGTAAGCGATAGAGAGAGAGAGAGAGAGAGAGAGAGAGAGAGAGAGAGAGAGAGAGAGAGAGAGAGAGAGAGAGATCAGAGTCGAGAGAGAGAGAGAGAGAGAGAGAGAGAGAGAGAGAGAGAGAGAGAGAGAGAGAGAGAGAGAGAGAGAGAGACCTGTATTATATTATTCGACTCTCTCTCTCTCTCTCTCTTGTCTGATCTAGGGATGGTGACGTCACACAAGGGAACCACCACCACCATCACCACCACCATCACCGTCGCCGCCACCGCCACCACCACCACCACCACCAAAGAGACAGGCCAACCTCATACGCCCGCCAGCCGCGCCGCCCAATTGTAAACAAACATCATCGTACGTCACTCTAACGTTGTCTACTACTCTCCTCCTCCTCCTCCTCCTTCTCCTTTCCCTTCCCTTAGACCATATCCTCTTCTTCCTCTTCCTTTTCCTCCTCCTCCTCCTCCTCCTCCTCCTCCTGGGAACGTGAGATGTGAGAGTTACGGGCATGAGTTACGGCGCACCATGAGTTACAGAAATGAATTAAATGCTTCACTCACTTGAGAGGAGGAGAGGAGGAAGACGAGACGAAGGAATGAAGAGCAAGAGGAGGAGGAGGAAGAGGAAGAGGACTGTTAAGAGGAAAGTGAAGAAGATAAACATAAGAAGGAAGACGAGGAGAAGGAATGGAGGGTAAAAATAATGTAAGGAAGAAAACGAAGATAAATAAACTGGAGAATGAAGAGTTAGATAAAAAGAAGGAAGAGGAAGAGGTGGATAAACAGTGGATATACGGAGACAAGGAAGAAGAGGAGGAGGGAGAGGAAGAAGACAAGGGTACTTACTGAGGAGAGAAGAAAGATAAACAAGAGAGTGAAGAGGAGGATGAAAACAAGGAAGAGGGAGAGGATAAGTTATAAGGAAAAGAAGACTAGCGAATGATAAAGAGGAGGAGGATAAAATAAGGAAGGGAACCAGGAAAAGGATTGAGATGGAAAATTAAAATATAGAAGAGGATAAAAATGAAAATGAATAATGACTAATATAAGAAAAGACAAAGTGGAGAGGAGGAAGAGGAAGCAACAACAGAGGAGGAAGAATGAGAAGGAAGAGAGGAAGGAGATAATAATGGCAAGGAATAAAAAAAAAAATAGGAGTGGATTACGAGTTACAATAGCATAAACTACCACCACCACCACTACCACCACCACAACAACAACAACAACAAAAGGGTGAGGTGAACGAAAAAAAAGAAAGAAAATGGAAATAATAAACCGAAGAGAAAGAGAGAAAAAAGAAGAAAAAAGAAAAAAAGTAGATATATGGGCCATTTGATACGTGTTGGCCTGCTAGAGCCCTCTCACGCACACACGCGCACTCACACGTATGTACGCATGTGTGTATGTATGTCCATACACGCACACACGTCGATAAATCCAATGACGCACATACGGTTACGCATACTCGCACTTTCACCAACACACACACACACACACACAAACACACACACACACACACACGCACAGGAAGACGATTGTTACAAAAGGGAAAGATGAAAATGACTAATAAACAGAGAATAATGCAAACAATGGGAAATAACAGGAAGAGAAAGCTGGAAATAGAGAGAAGAATAATAAGGACTAAAGGAAGAAAGTTAACGAAATAAGGAAACAGGAGAAATATAAAGTAATAAAAATGTATGCAAGAAGAGACAAAAAAAGTGAGACAAAACTGGAAACTAGTATGAAATGAATAAGAAAAATGGAAATGAGCGGAAAATGTATAATAATAAGGAGGAGGAGGAAGGAGAGGCAAAATGAGAGGAAAAGTAAGAGAAGAAAAGAGGAGAAGAAGGAAGGAGGAGGAAAAAGCTGATGAGAAGGAAGCTATTAAGAGAGATGACATAACTAGCATTCTCCTCCTCCTCCTCCTCCTCTTCCTCCTCCCTTTTTCTCTCTCTTTCTATCTCTTCTCTCCTCTTCCCTTACCCTTTCCTCCCCCCCTCTCCCCCCCTTAGATCAATATGGCGGAACATCCGGTGGGAGCAAAGTTTCACATCCGGCGACTCTCGCTTAACAAATTTGGTTAATCACAGTTGTCCTCCCCTACTCTCTCTCTCTCTCTCTCTCTCTCTCTCTCTCTCTCTCTCCACTCTGCCTTTATCAATATTCCCACTTTGTTCCCATATTTTTTTGTCTTTGTCCCTCTCTCTCTCTCTCTCTCCTCTCCTTCCCTCTCTCTTCTCTCTCTCTCTCTCTCTCTCTCTCTCTCTCTCTCTCTCTCTCTCTCTCTCTCTCATCTCTATTCACCCCATTTTTCCCCTACTCTCTCTCTCTCTCTCTCTGCAATCACACCACCACCATCACCACCACCACCACAACTACCATTACCACTATCATCATCACCATCAACAATAACCATTACCACTTAAAATCACAACCACTGCTACTACTGTTACTACCATTACACCATCACCAACACCACAATTACCACTATTAGTGAAAGAAAGGGGAGGAGAGGCGGTAAGGTGATGAGTGAATGGGGGGGGGGAGGTATGAAGAGGAGTGGGGATTATGGTTCCCTTGTTCCGTGTCACCAGCACAACCACCACCATCACAACCAATACACATTACATACAACCATTAGCGTAACTATAGTAACCTTATTTTCGTCACTACACCACCACCACCACCACCACCACTGCTGCCACTCTCCCCCCATCCCCCAGTCTTCCCTCCCACGGGCGCTCAATCAATCACTTGTGTGTGTGTGTGTGTGTGTGTGGTCACACACACACACACACACACACACACACACACACACACACACACACACACACACACCTAAATAAACGATAAAGAAGCGAATGAAAAGGGCATACTCTCTCTCTCTCTCTCTCTCTCTCTCTCTCTCTCTCTCTCTCTCTCTCCTCTCTCTCTCTCTCTCCTAAATACCAAACGCCTCCTGATTCACTCCCCTCTTCTCTTTATTCTCTCCCTCCTCCCTCTCTCTCTCTCTCTCTCTCTCTCTCTCTCTCTCTCTCTCTCTCTCTCTCCGGATTAAGTAGGTAACCAAATAGTTCAAATTATTACTGCCTCCTTCCGTCCTCGTAACAAACCAGCCCTTTCATTTAATTTATTGGCATTTTCCTTTATTCTCACTTCCTCCTCCTACTCTTTCTCCCACCTATCACCTTCTGCCTCCTCCTTCTCCTCCTCCTCCTCTTCTTCCTTCTCCTTGCCCTCGCCCTCTTCTCGTTTTTCTTCATCTCTTCACCACATCCTCCTCCTCTTCCTTCTCATTCTTTCTTCTTTCTCATCACAATCATCACTACCACCTTCACTTTCTTTCTTTCCTTACTTCTCGCCTCCTCCTCCTCCTCCTCCTCCTCTCTCTCTCTCTGCTGGATGTGTGAGGCGTTGGTTTCTATCTACCTACTCATTTCTGCTTATTTTCTCCTTAACCTTTACCGCTGGCCAAGAATGTCATCGGAAGAAGAAGAAGAAGAAGAAGAAGAAGAAACGAAAAGTGCAATGTAATTTTGTGAAGGAGAGAAAGCA
>NC_059291.1:29681227-29683727 GCF_017591435.1 Portunus trituberculatus
TAGCAGTAGTAGCAGTAGCAGCAGTAGCAGCAGTAGCAGCAGTAGCAGTAGCAGTAGCAGCAGCAGCAGCAGTAGTAGTAGTAGTGACGTGGTTGCTGCAGTAGTGCAGTAGTAGCAGTGACAGTAGTAGTAGTAGTAGTAGTAGTAGTAGTAGTAGTGACGGTGGTTGCAGTGGCAGTAGTAGTAGTAGTAGTAGTAGTAGTAGTAGTAGTAGTAGTAGTAATAATAATAATAATAATAATAATAATAATAATAATAATAATAATAATAATAATAATAACAATGATAATAATGATAATGAGAAAAAGAATGACGAACAACAACAAGGTCAACAACAACAATAACAATTAATACCAATAAGTCATGCCACAACTCTGAAATGTTCTCTGTTGAAGACCCAATCCGTCACACGGGAAAGAATGATAAACGGAAATACAAAACGCCTCTCGTCAATGGACACTAGCGGCCGTCACCGCCAGCCGCAGGAAGGGCGCTGAGGGCTTTCTGGGTGATATCTCTATGTGTTGACGCAAGGCAGCTCCCATAACACACACTGTCAGGCAAGACGTTGGAGGCAGACACAACACTCGCCTAATCAAGGAATAATTCTGGTTGACTTGTAAATGAAGAGAAAGTAATGGATGTAGTAGTAGTAGTAGTAGTAGTAGTAGTAGTAGTAGTAGTAGTAGTAGTAGTAGTAGTAGTAGTAGTAGCAGCAGTAGCAGCAGTAGTAGTAGTAGTAGTAGTAGTAGTATAAGTCGTAGTAGTTTTGGTAGTAGTGGTGGTGATATTGATCAAAATTTCATAGTATCAACTTGTTTTCAAAGTTCTCCATCGCAGTGTATTCAATCATGGATCAGCAACAAAAAACAAAGCACCGCCTCTTCTCCCTTCTCACGTCACGAGCTAGCGCCACTCCCTCCTCGCGTTACAAGTCCGCCCACACAGTCTTACCCCGGAGCAATCATCCACTCATCCATCACTCACTGGCCTCCTTCACTCATCCATTAATCCAACACCCACACCTACATTTATCCATCATCTAACTATCTTCCCCAGTCATCCACCATTCACACATCCCCCCATCTACCACTCACACACTTCATTCACTCATCCATAAGTGACACACCTCTCATCCACTCAACTTCACTCTTACACCAAATACACCTCAATTCATCCACAACTTCTACAACTCTGCAACTCATTCAACACACACCTACACCAATCCATGACTCACCGTCCCTTAAGTGTTAGCAGACATTGTCATCGCATCACCCATTCATCAAACCACGCCATCCACCATCACTTATTTCCATGATTTACAACACGAACACTAATACAATTATATATTTAATGTAGAACAGAGAAAAATGAAGTAATTATTAACGTCAGCTCTTGAATGTTTCCTACCTTATATGGGACGTGATTCACTTATAGCAGGGAGGAGGAAGAGGAGGAGGAGGAGGAGGAGGAAGAAGAGGAGGACATCATCTGCAGGACGAATCTGTTTCTTGGATAGCGGAAGGGTTGAGTTTCAGATCTTGAGTTGCCGTGCCTGAGAAAGTAAGATTGACAGCGTTAATTAACTTATATTCAGTTTATTAATTTACACTGATTTATCACATACTCACTTATCACTCTCAATATCTGTCTTGGTGTTATTCTTACTTTTCTGCTTAGGAATGTCTTTCTTTCTTCTTTATGCCGTTTCATTCGAATTTACTCATTTACTGAATTATGTTAGTTTGAACCATACATTATAATAGACACATAAAAATCTCGTACTATCATATTTGTAAAGCATTTGACTCTAAGGTAAGGCAACAGTATAGAAACAAAAGCAGTAGTAGTAGCAATTAACAGCAGTAGGAGTAACAGCAGCAAGAGTAGGGAGAATGAAGTTTATCAGCGGAAACAGACGTAAAGGGGTGAACCGTTCTGTGGTGGTAATATCGAAGAGGAGAGATAATGTGTGCTAACTATGAATGTAATGTACAATGATGGTGGTAACACAGTTGTAGTGGTTAATGGTAGTGGTGTGCGGCAAGGTACGAAAGAGTTGTGCTTGATGGAAAGCGACCAGTATTAATGTGCGAAAGAATCCCAAAGAAAGAAGAAAATAAATGATGGTTTTTCATTGGTCAGGTGTAAAGAGAAAATAGCAAAATACATGGAAGGGAAAGAGAAAGGCAAAAAGAGACAAAATAAAGGCTAATAGTTAGTTCTACATAGAGATACTTAGTGCACATAGTGAAAAAAAATATTAAGAGTACGTTTTCTTTACACGACGATGTGAAGTACAACAATGATAAATGTTTAACCCCTTCAGTACCAAGACGTGTTTCCATGTTCACTGTGCTTACTATTTGGTGATTTTATACAATTTCAGAAACTCATGTGGGTGATTAAAATAGTGTAGACTGTAGCCATTAATCTTCTGAACTCCATAGACCTTTCCTATGTCAATAAAATGGTCTAATAGTACACAAATCTCAGTAAA
>NC_059291.1:29698727-29708727 GCF_017591435.1 Portunus trituberculatus
CACTACAACAACAACAACTACTATTACAACTGCAACTACTATTACTGCTACTACCAATATTACTACTACTTCTATCACTACAACAACAACAACAACAATAACAACAACATTAACAACAACAACTACAACTACTATTACATCTACTACTACTAAAACCACCATCACCATTACCACCACCTTGATCAACCACTCGCCACTTCCACCACCACCACCACCACCATCACCACCACCACCACCATCACCACCGCATCCTTCCATGGCTTCATCTCGTGGGAAAGTGGAAGTTCAGAGGCACAAACACATTCCCCAGTGGTCACATTTTTCCCACACCCACACCCTTCCTTCCCCAACTCTCTCCATCCTCTTTACCATATCCTCCTCCTCCTCCTCCTCCTCCTCCTCCTTCTCCTTTCATTTCCTTCCCTATCTCGTATTCCCCATGCATCCTTGTCTTTTTAAGTCCACAAATAAGCTATCCTCCTCCTCCTCCGTGCCTTCTCTCCTCTACACCAACCACATCCTCCCAATCCCACTTATTTCATTGCCCTTACCTCCACCTCCCACGCTTGACCTCCCCCGCAGAGAGAGAGAGAGAGAGAGAGAGAGAGAGAGAGAGAGAGAGAGAGAGAGAGAGAGAGAGAGGGCATGGTAATTCGAACTACACATTTGGAAGGGCAAGATTAGTTAATGAAGAATGAAAAAAGGAATGAAGGAGTGGGATGAGGAAAGATTAATTGGACGACGGAGAGGAGGAAAAGGTGAAGGATGAGGTGGGGAAAGGAGGATTGAGCAAAGGAACACAGATGAAGAAAAACAATAATAACCGTAGTCCTGTTTTTGTTCTTTTAGAGACAGTGTGTGTGGGAGTGTGGCTAAAGTATCTAATAAACAGTGAAAAAAAAAAAAGAGATAGGGAAGGTGAAGGCCTCTCCCCACCACGGCTCCCACCACATTCTTAAGACTTCAGTACCGTTACGCATTTTCTTATTCATCTGGTTACTATATGGTGATTTTAAACAGCTTCAGAAACTCATGTAGGGATTGAAATAGTGGATATTGTGGCCATTAATCTTTTGACCTTCATAGACCGTTCCCAATGTCAATAAAATCGTCTATTCATACCCAAACCCAAGGTAGAGATGCGTTCCTGTACTGAAGGGGGTTAAACACTTCTATACAGCACCTCCACTAATTCACAAAGGCTCTACTTGAGGGTAGACTGGATTTATGGGTGTTTTTACGGCTGTAGTGACAAATTAAACAAGATTTCTGCGTTATTAAAAGGCGAAATAGCCTTGAGTACCTGGGTGATCATCTTCATGGCTTTTGAAAACACTCTTCTTGAGGGTACACTGATCTTTATGGGTATTTTTACGGTTCTAGTTACAGTTTAACAAGATTTCTGAATGATTAAAAATCTAAATAGTCTTGAGAACCTGGGTGATCATCGTTATGGCTTTTGAAAACACTCTACTTGAGGGTACACTGATTTTTCAAGGTGTTTTTATAATATTAGCGACGGATTAACAATATTTCTGCGTTATCAGAAAGCGAAATAGTCTTGAGAACTCGGGTGATCATCTCTGTGGCCTTTGAAAACAATGCAGCGTGGGAGAACGGCATGGGTATCTAATAGGAAAGAGATTTGAAGTACACCCCCAGCACCACCACTATCACCACTTACACCACCTCCACCACCACCACCACCACCATCGCATGTCTCCAGCGTGACACGACCAGCAACAGCCTCAATAGTGATCTTCTTATTTTTTTTTTCAGTAACGCTAAACGTATTTTAATTGGAATTTACTGTGACGGTTGATATTATGTTAGTTTTCACGTGAAGTCGAGTAAATATTAATAAAAAAGACTCGTTCACTCTAATTGTTCAAAAGCTGTAACGTTGTATCATGGTCTACACTGATAGGAGGAGGAGGAGGAGGAGGAGGAAGAGGAGGAGGAGGAGGAGGAGGAGTAGGAGGAGGAGGAAGAGGAAAAATTAATAATAAAAAACCTCTTTCAATTTAATTCTTATAAGCTGTAATGGTTGTATCATAGACTACACTGAAAAGAGAAGGAGGAGGAGGAGGAATACAAAGGAATACAAAGGAAAGACCAAGCAACAACAGACCCTGGGGTCTTTACTAGGCTGGTTGGCTAACTATTCTATACTAACTACACAGTGTGAGAGACAGGACAGCAAAGCAGAAGACTCCTCCCCACCCACCCATCCCATCAGCCGAAGCCGGCCGGAAAAGGAAAGGCACCATGTGGTATTGAAAAACCAAATGGAATTTTAGAGAATAGAGAAAAGAAGTTGTAATCTACGTCTACTCTTATTTGTGGGGGACTATGTAGGTGTTTGACGGTTATGTAGTGTGGTGAATGTGCGTGTGGGTGGAGTCACAGTGTGAATGTCGGAGGGGTGGTGCGAGGAGGCGGAGGAGGAGGAGGAGGAGGATGAAGAGGAAGAAGGAAAAGGAAGAGGAAGAGGAAAAGGAAAAAGAGAAGGAAGAGGAGGTGGTACTAGTGTAGGTGGTAGAAGTAAAACATTATCTGAGTAACTAAAATTATGATATATCAATACTTAATAATCCAATATGACTGATGAGGGAGGAGGAGCCACGTACGCATCCAAGTCAAACACACCTACAACCCACCACCAACCAAACTCCCCCACCCTCACACACCCACCCTACCCACTAACACCCACCAACCCACGCCTCCAGCCTCAAACACCCTCCCACCAACGCCCCCCAACCCACACCCACACACAGACACACTCGTGGGGTGCAAGTGTCCTGCACACCTGTACACATGTTGCTCTTGTTATTACTTGTTATTGTAGGTTGTTGTTGTTGTTGTTGTTGTTGTTGTTGTTGTGGTGGTGGTGGTGGTGGTGGTATCTCATGAAGAATAGACACTCATTAACATTGTAATATATATATTTTTTTCATTTTTATTCTCTATGCATACGTGATCACAAAAGCAAAAATATCACGGTCTCTCTCTCTCTCTCTCTCTCTCTCTCTCTCTCTCTCTGTCAGTGTGTGTGTGTGTGTGTGTGTGTGTGTGTGTGTGTGTGTGTGTGTGTGTGTGTGTGTGTGTGTGTGTGTGTGTGTGTGTGTGTGTGTGTGTGTGTGTGTGTGTGTGTGTGTGTGTGTGTGTGTGTTTGCACGTATGTTTGTATGTGTGTCATCCCTATTTATTCATCATTAACACAACTCTCATGCTTGACTTTCATACCTGTCTTTCTTTATATGTCTCCTTCCAATGGTATACTTATGAAAATTCTCCACCTCTCACTCACTGCCACGGATCCCTTACTCTTTCCCTCTATCATACGGAAATCATCAATGACAATACACACTTCCACATACACTTTTTTACGGCATATTCTAATCTTCACCGTTCCATCTTTTCCCTTCGCTGATACGTACTCACTTGGGTTAACTCATAATTAGAAACCTCAGCCTGGCCGCGCAAGTGTCGCTCATTACCAGCTGACACTCATTGCTCAAACCTTCCCTCCCCCCACCTCTCTCTCTCTCTCTCTCTCTCTCTCTCTCTCTCTCTCTTCTCTCAAACTCTCTCTCTCTCTCTCTCTCTCTCTCTCTCTCTCTCTCTCTCTCTCTCTCTCTCTCTCTCTCTCTCTCGTCATCTCGCATCTCATGAGTTCACTCACCCCCAACCTCTCTCTCTCTCTCTCTCTCTCTGATTTTACTGTATTCTCCCCAATGCAAAAAAAAAAAAAAAAAACTGAAAAGATAGATCAATAAGTAAATGGATAAATAAACTGAGATAAATAGAAATAAAAATTAAATAAATATACAGAATAAAATGAATGGGAATGAACACAGATGAATAAATGAGCATCTGAGACATGGCGGGTGGAAGGAGAGCGGACCTTCAGTATGAATAAGAAAGGGATGTTGTACGCCGTTCCACTCACTGCGTTATTCAGCCTGAGGAAATAAATAATACCAGGAAAATGAATAATATAAAGTAAATATACACATAAGAGACTTTAAATAAATCAGTTCAATCAAATACATAAAAAAAAAAACGTATCCACAGATGAAAAAAATCTACGTAAATTAGTGAATATATTAAAAGAAAAGAAAAGTAAATAAAAAAAAAAGATCTATATACGTCAAATACTCTTATACGGGAACTACACACACACACACACACACACACACACACACACGCACTCATGCCCGGGTTCGAGTCGGGCAAGCCTCTTAATGTGTAGCCCCTGTTCACCTAGCAGTAAATAGGTACGGGATGTAACTCGAGGGGTTGTGGCCTCGCTTTCCCGGTGTGTGGAGTGTGTTGATGTGGTCTCAGTCCTACCCGAAGATCGGTCTATGAGCTCTGAGCTCGCTCCGTAATGAGGAAGACTGGCTGGGTGACTAGCAGGCAACCGAGGTGAATTACACACACACACACACACACACACACACACACACACACACACACACACACACTAATATTATCACATTTTGCCTCTCTTTTCCTATAGCAAATGTATTAGATTTAACTCACGTGGCACTAAAACATCAATCAGTTATTATGTTTGGCTGTCTGTCTGTCTGTCTGTCTGTCTGTCTGTCTGTCTGTCTTTCTGTCTGTGTGTCTATCCTCCGAACAGGACTTGTAGAATCTTCTATCCTTCCTTTGTTTGTTGATTTTCAAAAGTTGAGCAGAAATCCTGGAACTGAAGATCATGAAAAAGGACTAATATTGTTTCCTTCACGTTTCCTTTCTAGGTATACTACTTTTCTAGCCTCTCAATTCTGTCTCTTTGTGGAAATGAAAAAAAAGATAAGAAAAACAGTAAAAAAAAAAGACAGACAGCGGTAATGTTTTTTTTTCGTAAATTTTGCAAACATATTTGTAACCTCCCCGTCCTGTGTGTTTTCGTGCTAAATACAAAAAACTAAGAGAAGTAGAAAACTAAAATACCACTATTCTATTTCCCTGTCAATCTATCAATCAAAACAGTACTTTTCCATCTTTCTGGACCGCAAGTACGTATACAAGGAACACATGAATAGATTAATGAAATATAGATACAAAAATCAAACTGCAGCGGAGACAATAGAGTCCCATCCCACGTGGAGTTAAGAGTCTTTAGTTTCACACGAGTAGCAACAGAATCTCCACCTCCACCCTTCTTCCTTCGCCTTAGTAAATATGTCACCGCAGAACTCAGGTGGAGCCACGCGGCAGGCAGGTCAAGGGTAAATCAAGGAACACGCAGAACACCTGAGAGATGATAAGTGGCTCGGGGATGGAGAGTTGCCCGAAGGAGGAAAATAGAGAATGATGATGAGGATAAAAAGAAACAGGTGTCACAAACAACCTGAATACTGACAACAACTTAACTGAACAAAGGGAAGAACGAACAATTGAAGAGATCTATTAGCAGTGAATGCGAGGCCATGTGTGATAAACAACATTCAGTTGAGAGGATAACAAGAAGACAGTTACTTGTATTCCTTTGTGTGTTTCACTGTTTGATCTGCTGCAGTCTCTGATGAGACAGCCAGACGTTACCCTACGAGCTCAGAGCTCATTATTTCCGATCTTCGGATAAGCCTGAGACCAGGCACACACCACACACCGGGACAACAAGGTCACAACTCCCGTACCTACTCACTGCTAGGTGAACAGGGGCTACACGTGAAAGGAGATACACCCAAATATCTCCACCCGGCCGGGGAATCGAACCCCGGTCCTCTGGCTTGTGAAGCCAGCGCTCTAACCACTGAGCTACCGTGTGTGTGTGTGTGTGTGTGTGTTTGTGGCTGTAGTTGAAATCAGCAGTTAAAATTACGAGGATCATGAGCAGACCACGTTAGGACGCAACAAGACTTCACACGGCGTCACAGCTTCGCCTCCTGAAAGCACAACAAATTACTCTCCGCCGTACAGTACACCACCACATAATAGAGACAAAAACCCCGCGCCACACCGCTCAGTTTGAGAGAAAATTTACAAGTACGATGAACCTGAATGCACTGCAGTAAACTAAACTCCTTATGAATATAATCCTCAGCATCGCCGGGAACCTGTTTGGTGCAGCGAGCAGGGCAGGTAAGTGACAGCAGCCTACAATCTGCAAGCAGGCGACTTTATCACGGCCGAGGGTCAGGGAGCGCTGGATGACTGTGGCTCCTGCAAATTCGGCTGATAACGAGGCTTTACGTCAAGGCTGGTTAGTAATACTGGCACTTAATGGCTGGTAAGACAGGAATATCATCAGCCTAGCGCCAAAGATGAACACACCCGCCATTCCCTCAAATTCAGGGTCACCTCTATCACACCCACCAATTGACTGACAACGCAAGAGTACGAGTATAAATATATCCCAAGCAAATTATGACCGCATCGAGCCACAGGTACAGGCGTGGCCACAGCTCAAGAGTAGAGTACACTTCTGCTTTCACGTCTGCTGCGTATTGTTTGCTCGGTTCCTAATTCATAACCTTAAGTCCTCTGATCTGCTCACTATCTCCAGACAAAACACGATCATTGATATATTTTTTGCAGATCTGAGAACTCGAGAAAGAGAGGCAAAATACATAAGTGTGTGTGTGTGTGTGTGTGTGTGTGTGTGTGTGTGTGTATGTGGTATATCATTCTGCTGACCATGAGTATACGTGTCCAGTAACTCGTTAAAAGAAACCACTCATAGCATCAGGAGCCACACACACGTAAGGCACCATCACTCAGGTAACTATCCAAGAAAGGCAAAATTTTCTGTGAGGAAGTTCTTCTACAGTGTATAATTAATTCTCTTAGGGCGTTTGTCAGGGGGTGGGGAGTCAGCTGCTCCAGAACTCTGACGTAATTGTAAATAAAAGCTCAGCAGAAAATAGGAGTAAAATAAATAAATACATCACCCACATCACGACTGCACCCAATAGCCTTCATCGACCCTCCACGGAAAAAAAAAAAAAAAAGAAGAAAATATACTCACAAGAACCAAACACACACACACACACACACACACACACACACACACACACACACACACACACACACACACACACACACACACACACACACACACACACACACACACACACACACGTAGGGCACTTTGTCACATCTAAAAAGACTTGGGTGTCAATTACTAATCAGCCAACAGAATCTCAAACTGTCTCCACAATGCAAATCAGCTGCACCAGACACTTCTTTCGTCCCAGGTTTGTGATACCAGATGCCAGCGAGCAGAAGGCGGGCAGGAGTGAGTAGCAGTAGTCAGCAGAATTAAAGAGACCGGAATAGGCAAGAGAAGTCAACAAGACCAGGGAGCAGAAAACAGACAACAGTAATCAAGGCTACTTAAATGACAGACTGCAGACAAGAGTGCGCTACAATAATCACACAGAAAGCAGACAACAAGACACGAGCATTCACCGCTTGTACTCGTAGCCACGGCCACACATTCACATCATGCATGACCCACGACACACCTACTGCACTACTAACAACACTTCGTCTGTTTCTCACGCTTTGCTCACACAAATCAGGACGAATTTCTGGGGTAAAACCAACAACATTTTAAGTCGAAGGGCAGATGAACCATATTTAGGAAAAGGAAAGGAGAGGTATCGACAGAGATATTATACCTTTTGAGGATAGGAGGGTCTGACGTGTTGATTTATAAGTAGGTCATGTCATCCTGTTCATCTGTCTTTCGTGAGCAGCGCGGTGGCTGTCAGACTGCCACTACACATGTCACTCATCGGTGCACAAGGGTACGTCTACACATCATCTGCTTCACTTGGATATCTTGATAGGGAAATATTGACGGGCAGAGAGCACAGGTTAAGGAACTTATACATTTCAGTCTGGGTGAATCCACAGTTCAAAGAGAGAGAGAGAGAGAGAGAGAGAGAGAGAGAGAGAGAGAGAGAGAGAGAGAGAGAGAGAGAGAGAGAGAGAGAGAGGGAAGGAAGCTAACCCAGAATAATATCACTAACTGCTTTAGAAAAAAAAAAAAAAAATCTTAACATGATGAGTGACTGGGAAACGAGAGTGGGTTGGAGGAATGTGAGGGACAGGGGTCAGGGGTGGGTGATGATCGTTAAATGGGAACGATCGCGATCTGCTATGCAGGTGCCTTCAACCGCCAGATAGGTTAATTATTTCACAGCAAGTTGGTCAACTGGAAAGTACTTTTCTGCACGTTTTGCAAATATTAAATGGTTTAATAAAATAGTTATAATCTTTCTAAGAATGT
Organism: Portunus trituberculatus; assembly: GCF_017591435.1. Classification (NCBI taxonomy): domain Eukaryota; kingdom Metazoa; phylum Arthropoda; class Malacostraca; order Decapoda; family Portunidae; genus Portunus; species Portunus trituberculatus. The sequence continues at coordinate 29,706,985 of NC_059291.1, forward strand.
ACTCGTGGCATATAAGCTAAAAAAGTGGAAATATTTATTTATAATGTAGAGCGCTCTTCTTTACCATCTCCATTTCTGGGACAAAAAATAGAAAAGATCATTAAGAAGTAAAGCGTAGTTTTAATGCCTTTTTCTTTCCATAAAAATTAATATGAATTATATTCATACAGAAAATCACAACAATTAATAGTCTTAAGAAATGAACAGTATAGAGGATATTGTCTGACATGTACCGAGATTGTTCTATCGAAACGTAAACAAATCTTGCGTGTTAAATCGGCACACTCGCTACACAACGACTTCACTATGGATAACACTATGGATGTTAGTGAGGATGAACTTAGAAAATGGACAGTGCCAACTCTGAGAAACTTTCTGAGATCAAAAGGCATACCAAGTTCGCTTGTTGTGATTCAGTTAGGAAAATTCGGTTTCGGTAATGTTGGCCAAGTTATTTTGGCAGCAGACTCCGAAAATTGTTTTTTTTTGTAAATGCTACTCAGTGATATTTGCTCTACGCTTTTTGAGTGGAGCATTATCCTATGCAGAAACTCTGACAATTTTGTGATAAGGTACTATTAGACTTACAAAAAATATTTTGATGCGACACTGGTACATCCATACTTTGCACCATTAGGAAAATATATTTGCATATTTTTATGTAATTTTCAATCAGACACATAGTGAAATAACCAAACGTTCATATTATGAGGAATGTAGGCATGAATATCAATATATATATATATTTTTAATAGGGCTTCCACAAGAGCGACAATTCGGAGCGATAGGCAGGACCAACTTGTGAATTAAACCAGCTGGCGAACAATGAAAACTACACAGATCGCGATTGGTGTCAGTGGAACTAGCAGCAAACCAACACGGAACAACCAATGAACGATGACCACCACCACTGCTCCCGCCTGACCCTCACACGCCGGGCTGCTTTACCATTCACCACATTAACACCTCACACCCTTCCTCCACCCTCAGCCTCAATCCCAGGTCCCTATAGCACCCATGGAACACTCACCTCCTTCCTCGACAGCTGAAGACTTCCCAAAACCTTCAAATATCACGAGTGGAAGCAATTGAACACACGTGAAGCTCTCCGTGCCACACAAACAACACGGTAATACTGACTGATTTGCTACCCCGATAAAAAAAGGAACTCAATACTATTTCGTAAGGTTATAATTGTGAGAAACAATACTGGGACTCATTTTTACCTTTGTGTGAGATTAGACTATTTTATTGACATTAGGAGGGATCTATAGAGGTCAAAAGATTAATGGCCACAGTCTTCACTATTTTAACCCCCTACATAAGTTTCTGAAGCTGAATAAGATCACCAAATAGTAAGCGTCATGGTACTGAAGGGGTTAATAGAAAAAATGTTTGTGATTTAGAAGTGACACATCTAGTAAATTCAGTGAAATGACAATTATCGCTGAAAAGAGAATGGATGTAAGGAAAATGCCGACAAAACATGGCGCGAAATTTGAATCTGTGACCATGAATGACTAACATTTTCGTGGAGTTTATTTCCAACATCCCTCCCGCTGCTATCATCAACATCATTACTATCACTACTACTAATAAAAACAACAATACAACTCTAATATCACTACTACAGCTATTACGTTCTACTACTACTGCTACTACTACTACTACTACTACTACTACTATTACTACTACTACTACTACCACCACCACCATCATCACCATTTCACTCAACAGCCTTCT
>NC_059291.1:29713727-29718727 GCF_017591435.1 Portunus trituberculatus
GTGTGTGTGTGTGTGTGTAATTCACCTCGGTCGCTTGCTGGTCACCCAGCCAGTCTTCCCCATTACGGAGCGAGTTCAGAGCTCATAGACCGATCTTCGGGTAGGACTGAGACCACATCAACACACAACACACACCAGGAAAGCGAGGCCACAATCCCTCGAGTTACATCCCGTACCTATTTACTGCTAGGTGAACAGGGGCTACACATAAAGAGTCTTGCCCATTTGCCTCGCCGCGCCGGGACTCGAACCCGGCCCTCTCGATTGTGAGTCGAGCGTGCTAACCACTGCACTACGCGGTGTGTGTATGTGTGTGTGTGTTGAGTAGTAGGCAGTAGGGTGGGGGTGGGAAGGCAGGTGTGCAAGTCAAGTAACACCTGCACCCCGTCAACATACGCACGCACGCACACACACACACACACACACACACACACACACACACACACACTGGCGGGGGCAAGGTCCTGAAGGTGTCACGTCACCAAGATGGTGAAGTTGTGATGCGAGTGTGACATCTGCTGCTCACACTGGTGGTGGTGTTGGTAGCGGCGGCGGCGGTGGTGGTGGTGATGGAGTCATCACAGGTGTTTTCACTGACACCCCAACCATCACTGATACCTCCAACTAATTCCTCCTCTACGACCAACACCACCATTACTACTGCTACCACTATTCCTCCTACTGCTACCATTTCAACTATTAGTACGATTATTTCTGCTGCCACTACGATAATAACAAGAATAACAACAACAATAGGAACCGCCGTGGTACAGTGGAACCATGCGTGCTTTGGGATCCGAGGGGTCTCCAAGCGCACGGGTTCGAATCCTGTCCACGGTCTGAGTGCAGGTTGGGCTTCCTCACTCAGGGCAACGGTTTCCTAGTGGGTGGGCTTTGAGATAGGAGGTACCCTAAAAAGTATCCCCTTTAGCCCATAAATTCCCGTGAAAAGCAAATAATATATATATATATATATATATATATATATATATATATATATATATATATAGATAGATAGATAGATAGATAGATAGATAGATAGAGTGAGAGTTAGATCTTTATTAACCTTTGAAAATACGCTATATTCATTCCAACACTACCACTCATGTATCTCATCAGAATTCTTAGTCAATGCTTATTTTTTCAGCAACACAAAGAAAGCTAAGTATTCTCAACCTATAAGATTGTCAGTAATCGTGCTTCTAAAGTGGGCTCTGCCATCCATTTAGCACACCCTTCGCACACTACTCTTGAGACTCTGCCTTCTCATGTTTGGCCAAATAAAACAGTTTACCTTTTAAAGAGTAATTTACAACATTCATTTCTACTGTAAGATTTCAACTCCTTCATTAGAAGAAAACGTTATTATTAAACATTTCATAATAATCCTCTAATCGCATTTAGAAAAATATGAGTAAGTAACATTCTGGTACAGGTACAAACTACATACAACGAGCTGTCAATTACTTCAAACGTTTTAGTGCCTGCATTTTTACATTTTCTCCCATTAAAACCATCTAGTGTTTCTCAGTGAAGCAATAAGTGTCATATCAGCCGCTGTGTATTCATCAACATTTCATCATCTCTCTCTGACTCGGTTTTCAAGAGTGTTTCTATGATTCTAGCGAGAAATTGACAAAGATTCTGCTTTGGAGTAGAAAAAAATTACTACAAGGGTCTAACTATTAATCTTTGGCCTTTTAAATAGTAATTGTGAACGCCACAGAGAGAGAGAGAGAGAGAGAGAGAGAGAGAGAGAGAGAGAGAGAGAGAGAGAGAGAGAGAGAGAGAGAGAGGGGGAGGACAGGTATCATTCATTATCCAAGGCTGACTCTTTGTTATCACTCCTTTCCTTTGTTCTGGTGGTTGATTCTGTCCTCGGTTCTTGAGAGGCGATCTGGGTAAGTTTTTTGTGTCAGTCCGTCACGCACTTCTGCCTCTACCCATCCAAATGCTTCAGTTTAGATTATATAGTGTTTATATCACATACTCCTACGTGAGGACCAATAACCTGCTGTAGTATATTCTATTCATTTATTCCTTTTATTTGTCTATTGTCTTCTATCGCCACCACCACCACCACCACCACCACCACCACCACATAAGACGGCATTACATTCACAATCACAAGAACTAGTCATGTTGTTACTACTACTACTACTACTACTACTACTATTCCTTATCAGAGAGAGAGAGAGAGAGAGAGAGAGAGAGAGAGAGAGAGAGAGAGAGAGAGAGAGAGAGAGAGTAGAACAATTCCTGCATTTTATTAGGTTGTACATCTTGGAACACAAAACTCCCAATTCAGCTCCTGTCACTCACTCTTCGGCACTACTACGTCTTTTCTTTGCGCAGGCGGTGGTGCTGGTGGTGGTGGTGGCAGTAGTAGTAGTAGTAGTAGTAGTAGTAGTAGTAGTAGTAGTAGTAGTAGTAGTAGTAGTAGTAGTAGTAGTAGTAGTTATAGCAGCAACAGCAGCAGTAATAGTAGTGTAAACTTTTGCCAACACAACAAAAAATCAAACTCGGAAAAAAAAACAAAAAAACGAAGGAGTAGATAAAGGAGGAGAGACGGCAAACAAAAAGAAGAAGGGAATCAAGCAGGAGGTTAATATACAGCACGCAGTACAGAACAATTAAAGGTGTATTGCCCAAAATGTCACCGTCCCACCGCTCGTCCCTGGTTGGTGGAGCCGTCGCGTCACGTGACAAGCTGACCAATAGCCGGCCAGAAGTACAGATGCCAAACAATTATTTTCTACTTTTACCTTTAATATTACATTTGGTATCTTTGAGTGACTTTATTCAACTCTCTCTCTCTCTCTCTCTCTCTCTCTCTCTCTCTTGATCATTCTCATTTCTATCTTTATTAATACATCATTAATACGTTTTTACTGACGTTTTATTACTCTCTCTCTCTCTCTCTCTCTCTCTCTCTCTCTCCTTGGGGCTCGTCTGATAATTTCTACTTTTAACTTTGTTATATTGTTTATTAACTTTTACTGACGTTATACTAATCTCTCTCTCTCTCTCTCTCTCTCTCTCTCTCTCTCTCTCTAATCCTTCGGGGGGGACTGAGTTGATCATTTCGGTCCGATGTTTACATGATAAACATAAATCTATGCCGTAATAACATTAATAATGGCGATGGTGATATCAACATTCCATCAATGTGTTTATGGGTGTTTACAAAATTGCCGGTGTACTGATGGGAGCGTGGGGGTGGAGGTGGGGGCAGGTGAGTGTATGGGAGGGTGAAGGGGAGGAGAGAGAGGAAGAGGGAACGGAAATGAGAGAGGGGGTGAGGGAGGTATGTGAATGTGAGAGAAGATAAGAGAGACAGAGAGAGAAAAAAAAAGAGAGGGAATGTGTCAAGGAGGAAGGATAGGGAGGAGTGGGAGGGGATGAATGAGAGAGGAAAGAATAGGCAGTGAGTGAGGGAGGAGGAGAAGGATGGAACGAGGTAGAGAGGAAGAGTAGGAAGAGAGTGAGAACAGAGGTTAGGTTAGGTTAAATTGAGGGAACTGGAAAGTCTTGAAAGAGGAAGACGAAGGAACGAGTAAGGGAAGAGAGGAAGAAAGAAACAGTGCAGGAAGAGGAGGAGGAAGGGAGGCAGGGAATAAGTGAGGAAGGAAGAAAAGACATAGAAAAAGAGAGCAAATAAAGGACACAAACATGGAAATACGTGAGAAATAATAGAAATGAAAACACAAGAGAAAAAAAAAACAGCGGAGATACAAATTGATTAAAAGAGGAAAGAGAGAGAACAAAATAAGCAGCAAGAGGGAAGGAAGGGAAAAATGAGGGAAAAGCAAGGGGAAATGAAGATATAAGAGGGGAGAATAGTGGAAGGAATGGAAGATGAGGGGAAATGAGGGAAGGATGATAAAGATAGGGTAGGAAGGAGGCATTAGGGACGGAGAACTGAAGAGAAGAGGAAGGGGAGAGGGAGAAGAGAAGGGAGAGATGGAAAGCTAAATTAACCGGGATGGGATAGGAGGAAATTTGACCTGGCATGACTTCTCTGGAGGAGGAGGAGGAGGAGGAGGAGAGGGAGGAGTAGGAAGAGGAGGAGACTGGGAAAATAGCTCCTCCTACAAAAGTATTGAGATAAGAGAAGAATGAACAGAAAAACAAGAGGAGGAGGAGGAAGAGGAGGAGGAGGAAGAGGAGGGAGTTATACAGGTTATTCAGGTGAGTTCAGGTGAAGATTCGCCAGGAGACTCTCGCCCAGGTGTTGTCAGTCTCAAGGACGGCCCCCTGCCCCCAACCCTTCCCCGGCCCCTCGCCTGACCGGGCAGGGGGCAAAAAACCTATAATTATCTGTCTAAATTTCTGCCTTCGAGACTACTGGTAGGGGAAGGGAGGGGAGGGGAGGGGAGGAAAGAGGAGGGAATCGGAGGGAAACGGGAGGAGGGGAGTTGCGATGCAGGTGTGTGTGTGTGTGTGTGTGTGTGTGTGTGTGTGTGTGTGTGTGTGTGTGTGTGTGTGTGTGTGTGTGTGTGTGCGTCTTGGGGGGAGGGGGAAAGCAATCTACGTATACAAAAATAAAAGGTTATTGCATGTAATAATGGTACATATGTGTGTGTGTGTGTGTGTGTGTGTGTGTGTGTGTGTGTGTGTGTGTGTGTGTGTGTGTGTGTGTGTGTGTGTGTGTGTGTGTGTGTGTGTGTGTGTGTGTGTGTGTGTGTGTGTGTGTGTGTGTGTGTGTGTGTGTACGTGATGTGATGTAAATAATTACCTGTGCGGAACCAGGAGTGCACGTGTGTGTGTGTGTGTGTGTGTGTGTGTGTGTGTGTGTGTGTGTGTGTGTGTGTGTGTGTGTGTGTGTGTGTGTGTGTACGTGATGTAAATTATTACCCATGCCGAATCGGATCATATGTGTACTATGTGTACTACGTATATATGTATGTATCTATGTACGTATGTATGTATGTATGTATGTGTGTGTGTGTGTGTGTGTGTGTGTGTTACCCATCAAGTTATTACACAATGCTACACAC
>NC_059291.1:29726227-29736227 GCF_017591435.1 Portunus trituberculatus
TAACACTCTTACCTCCTGTGAAGAAAGCAAGGGAGAGAGAGAGAGAGAGAGAGAGAGAGAGAGAGAGAGAGAGAGAGAGAGAGAGAGAGAGAGAGAGAGAGAGAGAGAGAGAGAGAGAGAGAGAGAGAGAGAGAGAGAGCTTGTATTCTCCGTATTCTTGCTAACATTTATTCCAAAAGAAATATACTAAAAAAGTGATCTCTCTCTCTCTCTCTCTCTCTCTCTCTCTCTCTCATAGACACTCATACACACACACACACACACACACACACACACACACACACACACACACACACACACATACAGGTATACACAATTTCTAACCGAAATAATATTAAAAAAAATCTATCTTGATATTATGTCGCATTAAAAGTCCGAATGTCCTTTCTCTCCCTCTCCCTCTCCCCCCCATCTCTCTCTCTCTCTCTCTCTCTCTCTCTCTGTCTGACTGACTGACGTGGCGGTGGCGGCAGTGGCGGCGGCGGTGGCAGCGGCGGCGGGGTCATGCAGCAGTGTCTCCTCCCAACCTTCGATCTCCGCCATGCAATATTTCAACCAAGGTCGTGGGGTTCCGTGGCAGTGTCCGGCCGCCTGCAACATGCACAGGCCCATTGCTCGAGAGAGGCGCGGCAGGGAGGAGCAAAGGCAGGGATGAGTGGCAGGGAAGACCAGAGAGAAGAGTGACGGAGGAGCAAAGAGAGGAGTGGCAGGGAGAGGGAAGAGAAGAGTGGCAGGGTGGAGGAAAGTGATAAATCGGGGGAGGAGGAAAGAGATGAGTTAAAGGTGGAGGAAATGGGAGATTTGGGGAGTGGGTGGTGACAGTGGAGCGAATTAGTGGTGAGGTTGATTTGTTAGAGGAGGAGGAGGAGGAGGAGGAGGAGGAGGAGGAGGAGGAGGAGGAGGAGGAAGAGGAGACGAAGGAGGAGAAGGAGGAGGAGGAGGAGGAAAGTATGGGAATGAAAGTTATGCAAAAATGAGAAAGTATGTAGTCTCTCTCTCTCTCTCTCTCTCTCTCTCTCTCTCCAAACGAGGCCAAAGATGGAAATAGCCGAAAGCACGTCGCACGCACAGTGTTATAAAACGCTCATGTGTGCAAACCAGTTCCATCATCAATAAATCATACACACACACACACACACACACACACACACACACACACACTAAAACACGCGATGCATATATATATTTTCTCTTGCCTCTCTCTCTCTCTCTCTCTCTCTCTGAACTCGTATCTCTTGTATTTCACTTTTTCCCTATTCTTCCTCTTTCTCCCTCTCCCTTGCGGTGATTGCTATGTACTTCTCTCTCTCTCTCTCTCTCTCTCTCTCTCTCTCTCTCTCTCTCTCTCTCTCTCTCTCTCTCTCTCTCTCTCTCTCTCTCTCTCCTCTCTCTCTCTCTCCCATTCTTCACCTTTACTCAACCAAACCTCTTCCATTTTTTCCCCCTTCCTCCCCTCCCGTTTTTATCTCCTTCCCCTCCCATTCTCAACCAGTCACTCCTCCTCCTCCTCCTCCTCCTCCTCTCTTATTCCGCAGTGGAGGAGGAGACGAGGGTGCCAAGTTGCTCCAAAATAGGAGAGTATTTACTATCTGGCACCTGAATCGCACACCAAGAGTCAAGCTTAATTATTACCTTACCTTAATTAGCGTCCTTACTTGTACCATGAACGAGAGAGAGAGAGAGAGAGAGAGAGAGAGAGAGAGAGAGAGAGAGAGAGAGAGAGAGAGAGAAGTGGGGGAGGGACTGTAAGAAAGCCAAGAGATAGAGAGATGGAAGAGAAAGAGACATGAAAGGAGGGAAACAGATTAAAAATGAGAGAGAGAGAGAGAGAGAGAGAGAGAGAGAGAGAGAGAGAGAGAGAGAGAGTGTGTGTGTGTGTGTGTGTGTGTGTGTGTGTGTGTGTATGCCTACGTAACCTACTGTCTAAATAAGGAAACATGTATGAAGCGAGTAATTCTAATATGTGTGTGTGCGAGGAAGGTATGAGTCACAGGGAAGGACAAAATTAAGGAAGGAAAGAAGGAAGGAAGGAAGGAAGGAAGGAAGGATGGAAGGTCGGAAGGTGTTGGTGGCATAGCGATTCCTGACTACCAAATAACCGTCTATTACACCTTGACTACACCTGGCAGTCCTACATCTAAGCTGATTTGAAGCCCTCCCAAGACTGGACAGCTTTACTACAGTTGACTTAAACAATAAGGCCAACAAATAAGTGCCACTGAGGTTATTTCCGGTATTACTATATTAGGTGGGTAATCTTAAGCTGGGACTGTTTTGTGTGTAAATGATGAGGTGGATGATTGTAAGCTTGGACAAAGAACATAAGGGGAAGGAAGGAAACACAATGGAGGAACAAAAACAGTAGTTCTCATCGTCTTTATGAGGCTGTTAGTGATCAGCTACACACTAAGCAGGGAGAGTAAAAGATACGACTGTAAAATCTTAAGCTAGTCACTCACCTCTGCTCTAAGGACACGCCTGATTTGTAAGTATAAGAGGTTTATTTTTTTTATGTAAGAGGGGAAATCTGGCCAAGGGTAACAAAGCAAAAAAGCAAAAAAAAAAAAAAAAAAAAACAGGCCCCCCCCACTTAGTTGTCATTCCCTTTTGTCAAAAGAGAGGGATAAATGTCTTCAAACCTCCCCCTTAAATGAAGTCAAGTTTAGGAAGTTGGAAATACAGAAACAGGTAGGGAGCTTCAGAGTTTACTAGAGAAAGGCATAAATGATTGAGAGTACTGGTTAATTCTTGCATTAGAGAGGTGGTAGAGAAACTAAAGATACTAACACTGCCTAGGATTTAGAGAGTGAATGCATCAGTGGTGGAAAGTTACCTGCCATTTATTGAAGGTGTGATTGCCGGTGACTCGTGATTTGAGTCTGTAGAAATAAAACAGGAAATAAAACACCAGGTATTAAAATGTTGAACTACTCCTAAATTCCATTTTATTTTAACCCTTCAATACTGGAACTCGTTTTTACCTTGAGTTTGGGGTGTGATTAGACGATCTTATTGACATTGGGAAGGATCTATGGAGGTCAGAAGATAAATAGCCAGACTCTTCACTATTTTAATCCTCCACATGAGTTTCTGAAGCTGAATAAAATCACCAAATAGTAAGCAGAGTGAATATGAAAAAGCGTCAAGATACTGAAGGGGTTAACGTCACACTGGTTTTGGGAAGAGTAGAAAATGTATATACAAAACATCGCTTAGGATACAGTCTTCCTTCCTGCCACTTACAAACTTCAAGTCAATGGGTATCTTAACATTCCTTTTCCTTCTTTTTCTTATTCATTTTCATAACAGTTCAAATGGCCGGTAGCAGGAATTACAGAACCGGTGGCGTCTTTGGAAAAGCAATGGATTAAACATGAAGCGAGTGAAGTCAAACGAATGAAACAACCACACGAATATTATGAAAGCGATACAAAATCAACACTACAACCACCACCACCACCACCACCACCACCACCACCACCACTACAAACGTAATACATGCAATAAAAGCTCCCAAAAATCTTGCACAAGTCATATTGGTAAGTGGCTTAAAATCCTATGCAACGAAGTAATGTTGCAATGTCTGCCACGTGGAACACTAGAGGGGGCAAGGCAACGGGGACCTTGGAAAAGAAAGGAGCCCATGTAAACACTCCGCCTGCCTCACTGCGCCGCCTCCTCCGCCGCCGCCACACGCTGCGCTGCACAACGCAAAAAAGGCCCGCTGGTGCACGTAAGGCCATCGCGCACAAAGCAGGTGAAGGAGAGGAAGGAGGAAGAAGACGTATAAGGAGAAGATGACGCAGAACAGGAGGACAAGTATATAAATAAATGCATAAATAAATAAATAATAGTGAGAAGAAGAAGAACAACAAGAACAAGAACAAGAACAAGAACAAGAACAAGAAGAAAAAGAAGAAGAAGGAGACGAAAAAGTCGATGATGATGAAGAGGTAGATGAAAATGAGGAGATAGATAATACTAGTAATAATAATGACGATAATAATAATAATAATAATAATAATAATAATAATAATAATAATAATAATAATAATAATAATAATAATAATGATAATAATAATAATAATAATAATAATAATAATAATAATAATACCACCACCACAACCAACGATGACAACAACAACAACAACAACAACAACAACAACAACAACAGCAACAACAACAACGACGACCACGACAGTGACTAAAAAGGTAAGCAAGTGTTTTCTTCTCCACGAAAAAAAGAAAAGAAAAAAAAAAATGTGGCCAGCAAGAATCACTTACAGTTAAAAGTGTGCATTATCATCCTGGTGAAAAAATAAACTAGGAGGAACACACACACACATACACACACACACACACACACACACACACACACACACACACACACACACACACATGAAATTACACATACAAAAAAAGGAGGAGACGTAAAATAACATGTACTATTCCCGTCGTAAGCAAAGTTGATGTAGCAGAGTGAGAGAGAAAAGTAACACTGTATACAAGATAAATGTTTATGAAAAAGTCCCTTACTCACACACACACACACACACACACACACACACACACACACACACACACGCCTCTAGGTCAAGGGAAGGGGATGGAGTGCTGTGGGAAAGACTAAACAGGCAGCGTCCTTGTTAAATAAACACTTTTTTTCTTCACCCCCCCTCCTCTCTCTCTCTCTCTCTCTCTCTCTCTCTCTCTCTCTCTCTGCTACCATATCTGTGATCGCCGGAAGTTTATCAAGAGCATCCGTCACACATCACAGACTCAACAGCAATGGATATAATTAAAACTTAAAAATGGGACAAAAATATAAAAAAAATAAAGGAACAGGACAAACTCACTGATTTGCAAAACGCGATTACAAAGCAACTCGTTTGTGTGGTTAATCTGAAAGCAATCTAACAAAAACAATTAACACACACACACACACACACACACACACACACACACACACACACACACACACACACACACACACAGGCACTCTTGGGTAATAAAACAATCAGTCTCTCCTCCAATTTCTTTCCTTCGTCACAGCCTCATGGAAAACGGAGACTTGGTAGCTTACCTTGACACTGTCTTGAATACATTACGCCTGACCGTGCTCTCTCTCTCTCTCTCTCTCTCTCTGCAAAATCTTTTTCTCTACCGGCTTTCCTCACCCAACCCTTCCTTGCTCCATGTCAACGAAATAGGAATTCCTAGGAAAAAAGAAAGCAAGAAACTAAGAGAGAGAGAGAGAGAGAGAGAGAGAGAGAGAGAGAGAGAGAGAGAGAGAGAGAGAGAGAGAGAGAGATAGTAATCAGCGAAGCAGTGGTCACGCCAAGAGGTTAAAAGGCCTCCCTCCCTCCCTCCCTTCCTACCTTCCTCCCTCCTCCCACCTCTCCTCCCTCCTTCCCTACCCCCTCCCGCTTCCTCTCTCCCTCCCTCACTGCTTCGTGGTCATTCACTCCCCCTCACCGCTAACCTACACCTCTGGACATTCCCTATCCATTCTTAAGCTCTCTCTCTCTCTCTCTCTCTCTCTCTCTCTCTCTCTCTCTCTCTCTCTCTCTTTCTTCTAATCCATTTCGTTTTTTCGACAAACTATTCCCCAGTGAACCCAGAAACGAAGCTGCCATCTCTCTCTCTCTCTCTCTCTCTCTCTCTCTCTCTCTCTCTCACACACACACACACACCATCCTTCACCTAACTTCATTCCTCCTTTCCTTCCTCCTCTTCACTATCCATTTTTTTTCTTTCTCTCCCCAATCTTTCTCTATCCTCCCCTCTATTCACCTTATTCCTCCATCCAACCTACTCCTCCCCCTCCCCCTTCTCTCTCTCTCTCTCCCTCCCTCTCTCTCTCTCTCTCTCTCTCTCACTCTCTGCACCTACCCCTTCTCTCCTTCTCCCCATCCCCCCTTACACTACAAAAGATCACCTCCCTGCCTCTCTCAGACACGCACTGCAATCCGACACAAACGCACTGGCCATGGATGGAAGGTAAGGAGGGATGGAAGGTAAGGAGGGAGAGAGGGAGGGAATGCTGCTGAGAGAAATATCGAAAAGAGGAGTGGGGGAGGGAAAAAAAAGTGAGCAACTGGCGGTAAAAGAAGAAAAAAAGTGGAGAGAGGGGAAAAAAAATTGGCGCTGGGCGAATATCTCCACGAGAAAGACTGAAGGAATACTTGGTTGGCGCTGCAGCATTCACGGCAGAAGAATGGAGGTTTCTTTTTCTTTTTTTTTTTTTGCTTTGTTTTCAGTTTATTTATTTTTTCTCCTCCCCTTTATCTTTATTTTTTTTGGCAAGGGAAGTGAAATGTTTTGGTTTGGTATGGCTTGGATTGGTTTGGGTTGGGTTGGGTTGGATTGGGTTGGGTTGGGTTAGGTTAGGTTAGGTTAGGTTAGGTTAGGTTAGTTGTGTTATGTTGTGTTGTATTGTGTTGTGTTGTGTTGTGTTGTGTTGTATTGTGTTGTGTTGTGTTGTATTGTGTTGTGTTGTGTTGGGTTGGTTTGTATTGTGTTGTGTTGTGTTGTGTTGTGCTAGTTGGTTGGTTGGTGGGTAAAGTGAGGGAGGTTTTTGAAAAGGTAGTGCTACAATACGAATTTGTTATGAAAGTAACTGAGATGATTAGATTAGGAGAGAGAGAAAGAGAGAGAGAGAGAGAGAGAGAGAGAGAGAGAGAGAGAGAGAGAGAGAGAGAGAGAGAGAGTTGGCAACGGTATTGTGAAGTTAAGGGACAGTAATATAATAAAAATGTAGAGAAGGTGTGTGTGTGTGTGTGTGTGTGTGTGTGTGTGTGTGTGTGTGTGTGTGTGAGAGAGAGAGAGAGAGAGAGAGAGAGAGAGAGAGAGAGAGAGAGAGAGAGAGAGAGAGAGAGAGAGATAAGGATCAGAGGGGCACCGGGTTATACCTGCTAAGCTAACGGTGCTCATCCCGCTGCCACCACAACTGTACCCCGCCGCCGCCGACACCACCACCACCACCACTACCACCACCACCACCACCACCATAGCAAAGTCAATAACCTCACCTCCAACTATTTCACCACCTCCCCCTCCAACGCTTTTCATCTTCCCCCTCTCTCAACTAACGCCGTAACCCACACCACCACACCACCACACTGCTACACCCTCCCTCCCCGCAGCGCTCTCTCCTACACCCCCCACTACACCTCCCACGCCGCCCATCTCCCCTATGTAGTTCTCCAACACCCACTGCCACACCTAGGCACCGTCGTAACATGCCTGCTTTTTCCCACCACCTGCGAGGGGATGGCTGAGTGGTTACGGACAAGGGTGTGGCAAGTGGGGGCAAAAAAATACTGGTTTGAATCTCGCTCCGACGTGTGCATTTTTCGCATACCGTTGGGAGGTTTACGATCACCTACAAGTTGGAAATGTGGCCTGGTCCTAATGGGGATTTTGGCCTATCGGAGCGTGGCGCAGCTTTACGTACACACACCTTGGAGTAGTGGTGAAGCTCGGCTAGGTAAATTCAGGTTACATTAGGGTTAAGTGGAATACGGTAAGATAAGGTCAGGTAAGGTTAGGTAAGGTAAGGTAAGGTGGGACAAAGTTACGTAAAGTGAAAAGCCATCTTGGGTTAGATATAACAGAAGCTGGGTTAGGCGTATTTAGGTCATATTAGGGCAAGTCAATCCAGGTAAAGGAAGGTAAGGTAAGGTAAAGTAAGGCACGATAAAGTTATGTAAGGTTTAGTAAGGTGAAAAAGTCGTCTTGCGTTAGATATAACTGAAGCTAGGTTAGGTGTACTGTACATAGGTCGTTAAGGCACACAAATTCAGGTATGGTAAGGTAAGACAAAGTCACATAAGGTGGGATAAAGGTCTGTCAAGTTTATTAAGTGAAAATATCAGCATATATCTTGAATTAGGTATAGTGAAGCTGGGTTCAGTAGATCTGTGTTATGTTAGTGTTAGATGACCTAAGGCAAGGCATGGTAAGGTAAGGCATGGCAAGGTAAAGGAAGTCAAGGTAAGGTAAACTAAGGCAAGACAAGGCAAGATAAGGCATGACAAAGGCAAGGTAAGGCATGGCAAGGCTAGGTAATGCAAGGTAAGGAATGGCAAGGCAAGGTAAGGTAAGGCAAGGTGAGGCATGGCAAGGTAAGGCATGATAAGGTAGCACATGACGAGGTAAAGCATGACAAGGCAAGGTAAAGGTAGATAGGGCAAAGTAAGATAAGGTAAGATAAAGGCAAATAATACATGAGGTCAATAAGGTGAAAAGTCGTCTTGGATTATGTATAACTGAAGCTGGGCCAGATTAATTTAGGTTATGTTAGAATTACGTGGTCAAATAAGGCAAGGTAAGGTAAATGTGGTAACGAAAGGCAAGATCAGATAATACAAAATTACGTTAGTTTTATAAAGGTGAAAAGATCTGGGTATAACTAAAGGTGGATTAGGTTTATTATGTAATGGTGTAAAGAAACTTAGGATTAGAATGCTGTAGGGTCGATAAGACAAGTTGTGTTAGATTACTCGAAGAAATACATGTAGGATGTTAAATTTAATCCAGTAAATAGGTCAGGTTAGAATAGTTTTTTTTTTTTTTTTTACGATAAGGCCTATAGCGCCTGTAGGGACACTTAAAGAGTGTATGGGAAGCGCTGTTCAGCTTCCGCCCATTAGTGGCGCAGGCAATTTTATTTATAGTGGTACCCATATTAGGGCCCATATCACCACCCAAGCTCATCTTGAGTGTAACCACCTAGAACCTGGGTATCATGGTGACATGTAGGTAACTTTAAACCACTCGACAAATGGCATTAGGTAGTGTGAGGTGAGGCGATCTGAGGTGAGGTAACGGTTGGAGTAGGTCAGGTTAGATCAGCTTTGTCAGGTAAGGCAAGGTATGGATAGGTAAGGTATGGTCATGGTCAAGAAAAGTTATATAAAATTAAGTAGAAACCCATCTTACTTAGTAATTTGAATAAGTAAACAGGTTAATTTATGCTACATACCTATACTGAAGTAAGATGAGGTAGGAGGAAGACTACTTGGATTAGGTGCAGATGTTAACCTCCTTCAGTAATGGGACGCATTTTTACCTTGAGTTTGGCTGTGATTAGACGATTTTATTGACATTAGGAAGCGTCTATGGAGGTCAGAAGATTAACTGACAGTCTCCACTATTTTAATCCTCCCACATGAGTTTCTGAAGCTGTACAGAATCCCCAAATAGTAACCAGAATGAATATGAAAACGCGTCACTGTACTGAAGGGGTTAAGTAGTAGAAAAGTTAGGTTAGTTTGGGTATAGTTAGGTAAATTAAATAAGACCTGTTTTAATTAAGTAACTTAGGTAAGTTTAGAAGAACCTCGCAATTTCTTCCATAGAGTAAATGCATTAGGGTCAAATTGGTGATGTTGGCGATAGATAAAGCAAAACAAAGCAAGTAAAAGGTAGAAATGAGTAAGAATACGTAAAGATAAGTATATACGCTCGGCAAAGTACGATTATTTAAAGCATGTTAGCGTAAGGTTGGGCTTAAGCTTGTTTATGTCGTTAGGTCAGGATAGGAGAGACTGCATCCTTCATTCTGTATTAGGTCAGTCAGGTATATCCGGTCGGTTCACCAAGATATGGTAAAGCAAAATTATATAAAGCAGGTTAAAGGAAGGTCGGGCTGAATCTGGGTTACGTTATGTCAGGTCAGGGTAGGAAAGACAGGTATATACGCTCTGTTCGGCAAGGTATGGTAAAGTAAAATTATATAAAGCACGTTATAATGTAGGGTCGGGCTTAATCTGGGTCAGTCTGGGAAACAAAAAAAAAAAAAAATGTAACTCATTCTATTTAAGTCAGTCATGTAAGGTTCAGGTAAGGTATGGTAAATTAAGATAATATAGGGCTTCATCTGGGTTACGTTAAGTCAGGTCAAGATAGGAAAACCCGTATCCCTCATTCTGTTGCAGTGTATCTGGTACAGGTGCACTCTACACGCACACTCGGGGCTGTCACTGATCTTGGCGAA
>NC_059291.1:29741227-29743727 GCF_017591435.1 Portunus trituberculatus
AATATATGAAACTAGTTGAGTAATGTAGAGATTATTAGTTATTGATGCATAAATTTTGTTAATCTGACACAAGAACCGTAGTAAAACCATTAAAAACACGTGGACCTTCAACTATAGAGGCCTTTGAATGTAGTGGAAGTGCCGCCAGGGAGCTTTTCAAAATTAGCCCCTTCAGTACTGAGACGCTTTTCTACCATGAGTTTTGGCTATGATTAGACGATTTAATTGACATCAGGAAGGGCCTATGGAAGTCAGAAGATTAATGGCCAGTCTTTACTATTTTAATCCTCCTTCATACGTATCTGAAGCTGTATAAAATCGCCAAAGAGTAACCAGAATGAATATGAAAACTCTGCACGGTATACTGAAGGGGTTAATGGTCGCTTGTTATAAAAACTCAGGGTTATGGCGTGATTAAAAGTGTACTTCGCTGTGATATGTATCAATAGAAACCTTAAACACTTCAGTACTGAGACGCATTTCTTCCATGAGTTTTGGATATGATTAGACGATTAACATTAGGAGGGGTCACAAGATTAATTGCCAGAGTTTTTACTATTTTAATCTCCCACATACGTTCTGAGGCAGTATAAAATCGCCAAAGAGTAACCAAAATGAATACCAAAACGCGGCAAGGTGTACTGAAGGGGTTAATGGTCGCGAACATTTAAGTGTGGTGTGAAAATCTTCGTTATAGCGTGATTAAAAATGTTTCGCGGTGATATGTATTAATAGTCTTCACTTTAGTACTGGGATACATTTTTTACCATGCGTTTGGGTATGATTAGACGATTTCATTGACATTAGGAAGGGTTTATGGGGGTCACACGATTAATGAATGGCCAGAGTCTTCACTATTTCAATCCCCCACATAAGTTTCTCAAGCTGTATAAAATCATCAGAGTGAATATGAAAACGCGTCCTGGTGCTGAAGGGTTTATCAGATTTCTTGTCACCTGTAACTGTATATGGCATCCGTATCAAGACTATTATGAGAAAAATAAAGTAAAAAAGGAAGAAATAGAAGGAATAAGATGAAAAACAAGAGGTAAAAATGGAGAGGGAAGGGAGAAAAATGACCGAAAAAGTGATGGAAAGAGAGAGAGAGAGAGAGAGAGAGAGAGAGAGAGAGAGAGAGAGAGAGAGAGAGAGAGAGAGAGAGAGAGAGAGAAGAGAGTTGAAAAAAGAGAAGGAATAGGAGTGGACGAAAATGAGAAAAAGGAGGAGGTTGGGAAAAGAAAGATAGAGGAAAGAAAATAAGTGATAGAAAATGAGTGTAGAAAAGAATATGACGGTGAGGAAGAAAAAAAGGAAGAAAAGAGAAAGGAAAAAATGAAAAGAAAAGAAGAAAAGAAAAGCGAATAAAGTAGAGGAAGTTATGAGAAAATGGAGCGAATGAAGGAAGTGATGGAAGAGAAGATAAGAAAGTAAACAAAGAGAAGCAGGAAGAAAGGAGGGAAAGAAGGAAGGAAAGATAGAAGGGAAGGAAGAAATAAAGGAGGGAATGTTTGAAAGATGGATCAGTGATTTTTAAAGGAAAGAAACGACAAAAATGTGAACGAAAACGAGAGAGAGAGAGAGAGAGAGAGAGAGAGAGAGAGAGAGAGAGAGAGAGAGAGAGAGAGAGAGAGAGAGAGAGAGAGAGAGAGAGAGAGAGAGAGAGAGAGAGAGAGAGAGAGAGAGAGAGAATACATCACACAAACAAACTCTACCCATTCTGATACAGTAAACAAAAATTAAGCTGTCATCCATCTCTCTCTCTCTCTCTCTCTCTCTCTCTCTCAACGCCACCTTTCTTCTGATCATTTTGTAACTTAAACTCCTCCTCCTTCTCCTCCTCCTCCTCCTCCTCTCTTCTTCTTCTTCTTCCTCCTCCTCCTCCTCCTCCTCCTCCTCCTAGCCGCGTACCCTCGTTTGTCTTCGGGAACTGAGAGTAAAAAATAGGGGGAGGAGGAGGAGGAGGAGGAGGAGGACAAGAAGAGGGAGAGGGTCGAAGGATGAGAGAGAGAGAGAGAGAGAGAGAGAGAGAGAGAGAGAGAGAGAGAGAGAGAGAGAGAGAGAGAGTCCACAAATATTGTTATCATTGTTGTTATTATTACTATTATCATTATTATTATTACTATTATTATCATTATTATTATTGTTGTTGTTTTTTACTTGTCTATTTGTTTATTTATATAATTTCTTTCATTCTCAAAGATTGCAAAGGTAAAAGAAAATGGACAAGGAGGACGAAATGAAAAAGATAAGGACGAAAGGAGGAGGAGGAGGAGGAGGAGGAGGAGAAGGAAAGTTATCATGCAAAGATCACTCCAATGTTATCCCCCCCATGCGATATGGAGGAAAGGGAGGAAAGGAAGGAGGAAGGAGGGAGGGAGGAGGGAGGGAGGGAGGGAGGAGGGAGGGAGGGAGGGAGGGAGGGACAGGGAGGCAGGGACGGAAGGACGATGAAGGAGGGAGTTGAACAGCGTAGAAAAATAGTAGGAGAAGATTTGGGAGA
>NC_059291.1:29748727-29756227 GCF_017591435.1 Portunus trituberculatus
CTCTGTTTACCTTCACTCTCTCACTCTCTCCCTCCTTCCTTCCTTCCTTCCTTCCTTCCTTATACTTCCCATTACCTCCTGACATCTTCCCTCCCATACCTGTTTCTTCCTCCTCAACCTTATTGCTCCTAAATTCTCTCTCTCTCTCTCTCTCTCTCTCTCTCTCTGTTCTCCTTTCTTTTCTGCTATTCACTCGTTCAATATCCTCCTATTATTCAATCTCTTCTTATTACCTTCATCGTGATTTTCTCATTCTTCTTCTTTCAATTGCTTTCATTCCCTTCCTTTCTATTCCTCTGTTTGATTTTCCTCTATATCTATTCCTCTTTATCGTGTTGTCTCTCTCCTTCTCTCCTTCCTATCCATCTTTCGCTTCTCTCATTCCATTACTGCTCATCTCCTTAACCTCATTACCTCGTTATTGTCTATCTCCTTTCTCTTATTCGCTTTCTGTCTCTATCTCTCTATCTTATTCCTCTATACCTCCTCCTTTTCTCCTCTCATTTTCCCCTCTTCCTTACTTCAATCAATTACTCATTTATCCTTACACTTATTTTTCCGGGTCTCTCTCTCTCTCTCTCTCTCTCTCTCTCTCTCTCTCTCTCTCTCTCTCTTTACCTTGTTATCTTCGTTCTCTTCTCGTCCTCTTAACTTGAAAACAGCAATCTTGAGCACCTTCTGTCTCTCCGTCACCGTCACCTCCCCCCGTCACACATTCCCCCGCCCCCCTTTCACCCCTCCCAGCCCCCTCTTCGCCTGTCCTATCTTCTAATCTGCAATCCTCAAGGGTAATCAATGCTACCTCTAAGATAAAGACAGGTGGAATGCTGGCTGGAATTGGAGAGAGAGAGAGAGAGAGAGAGAGAGAGAGAGAGAGAGAGAGAAGGGGAGTAAGAATAAAGAAAGGAACGACAAGAAGGAATAGGGTAAGGGAGGAAGGGTAGTCTCCTCTCCTCCTCTCCTTTCTTCTTCTTCTTCTTCTTCTTCTTCTTCTTCTTCTTCTTCTTCTTCTTCTTCTCCTCCTCCTCCTCCTCCTCCTCCTCCTCCTCTCTCCCACCATCAGCCAAATGACCTCTCTGGCAACGAACCAATCACCGTAGAGGGAAAAGAGAGAGAGAGAGAGAGAGAGAGAGAGAGAGAGAGAGAGAGAGAGAGAGAGAGAGAGAGAGAGAGAGAGATCTTAATTATCTTAATGGGCGCAGAAAAAAGGGGGAGAGGAGGATAATGAAGATGAATATTTTACGAATAATTGTTAGAAGGAGAGAGAGGGAGGGAGGGAGGGAGGGAGGGAGGGAGAGAAGGGAGAGGAGGAAAAGAAGAGAGAGGGACGAAGGACAAGGAAGGGAGGAAGGGAACGAAGGAATGGAGAGGAATGAGAAAAGGCGAGTCCACCATAGTAGATTGAAAGGATGATAAGAAATTGTGATTGAAAATATAAAAAGAATAATATGAAAAGGAAAAAAAAAAACACGACGAAAAAAGGAGGAAAAAAGATGAAAATAAAAGCAACTTGAAGTAAATGTTACGAAAAGGAGAGAAAAACAAAAAAGAAAACACGCAATTTTTGTTCTCACCGAGGGAGAGAGAGAGAGAGAGAGAGAGAGAGAGAGAGAGAGAGAGAGAGAGAGAGAGAGAATATCGTATAACATTATTCCTCTCGTCTCGATAAACTGAAGAATGTGTACACGACCTTGATGGTACACACACACACACACACACACACACACACACACACACACACACACACATTACGCAACTCCACAATGTTATGGCGCAGTGACATGCACAGAAAGTCGGCACATGAATAAATAACTAAACAAATCATTTAAGTGAACTAATACTGACAATTTATTTCATTTATTTTCTCTCTTATTATTTTGTTTTATCTTTCATTTCTTTTTGCGCAGAACTTAAAGACTTTTTTTTTTTCGCCTATTTCTTTTTAACTTCGCTTGATTTTTTTTTTCTTACTTTTTGTTTTACATAAGGAACGAAATCAAAGTGCTTGCTGTCGTTTTGTAAGTCACTTCGAAGGAAATTAATCAGAATCTTTCACTATTCTTTACATTTCGCAATAATCCACAAGTACATACAATCACATCTTTGAATTAAGTGGAATAAACACCAGACTTTTATCCATAATTCATAAAAGAATACATGAACTAAGATATTTTGCCAATCAACACAAACACGACAAAAATCAACACCACGTATGAGGTAAAGTAATGAATAAAACACAGGCCATGACGAAGCAACGCAGAATAATAACGAGGAGAACACAAGGCACGTCTACAAACCCGAGGAGAAAAACAACACATCAGCCATTGCCACAGCCAGCAAGTCACCGCGAGTCATGACATCATAACACCCGGGATATCAAACTCACAACCAACAGACTGTACTCTTCTCTTTTCTTTTCGTCATTGATACTTTTCATAATCTTTAATACACCATCAACAATAAGTTTTTTCTCTTTTTTTTTTGTCATTTATACTTTTCCTAATCTTTAACACACAACCAACAGTCAGTTTTTCCTCTTATCTTTTTGTCATTTCTACCTTTCAGAATCTTTACACATTTTTCCCTTTATCAAGCTGAATGAAAAACAAGAATCTATTTATCCATCCATTCACCAGTTCATTCGTTTATGTTGGTTACATGCTGTTCAAACTCCAAATGCATTAGACCAACGTAAGATATATATATATATATATATATATATATATATATATATATATATATATATATATATATATATATATATATATCGCTTCTTTCGTTAATTAATTCTCATATTAGGTAGTCAATCTATTTGTTTTGCTGCTTAATACCTAGGAGTATCAAGAACTGTTGTTTTTATTACATTCATTTATTTACTGCAGAATTCACACTAATAAAAAAAATACAGACTATCCACAAGAGTAAACATTATATTGAAGACATGGTATCTTTATTCATTTACGAGAATCTTAGGTAAAGTTCTTAACTCATCCTTTTCACGTAACAATATAAAGAAAAATCCAAAATGAAAGACACAAATAAACAAATGAGTTAGAATAAAGAAATTCCATAAAAGATAAGCTGCAAGATTCATTACCGAATCAAACAGTCCCAATTCAACCTTTAACATAATGTATTAATATAATACTCCATGAATTAACGAAGAAAATGAAGATTTAATCAGCATGGTTTTGGTGACCCGCCAGCAACAGGTCTTCCACTAACCTTCTAATGACAGTGACTGATTGATAGTCTCCTCCATTGCTTCACTCAACAACTGCATGAGTCTGTTCGTCACACAAGCCTTGTGAAAACGAGTACTGCACAGAACGTAATGAAATCTACAAGAGCAGCACTAGACATGACGATGTCAAGTCAATCCCATTTCCTTCATCTAAAACTGAAGATAATAAACTGCATGAGCCAAGGGAAGTCAGGAAGCCGAGGTCTTATAATTTAATGAAAGGTCACACGATGTTCCATTTCCAACACTCTGGAGTTGTAATTTAGACTAACAGTCTGTTAAAACATTGGTAACATCCAAGGCTAACACTCAGAAAAAAAAAAGAGGGAGTCTTTAATAGATAAGAAGGTTAATGAATGCATCGCCAGCCTCGTCAAGTGAGTGGCAACATTTAACACGCCTGTCTTGAGCAGCGACGCAACATACAGAGGGCTGGTGAACTCATTATTGGTGGTGACGCAAGGACACAAGACACAGAAAGATGTCGTACTAGTTGGAGGTTTCAGTATTGACAAGGCATACAGAAAAAAAAAAAATCCGATGCACTGGTGGAATTCCAAAGCTGAGCCGCCAGATATCACTGCAGGAATTGAAGTTTACTTAGTCACTCGGCTGTACACTGGTTTCCGTAATTGTGACAGGAGGAAACTGAGGAACACGACGGTGTGTTGTAATCTTCTAAGATATTATGTAGGAAATTGTGTAAAATACTGAGTTATTCACTCAGAATCAAATAACAAGTGCTCAGTGACTGGAGAGAGAGAGAGAGAGAGAGAGAGAGAGAGAGAGAGAGAGAGAGAGAGAGAGAGAGAGAGAGAGAGAGAGAGAGAGAGAGAGAGAGAGAGAGAGAGAGAGAGAGAGAGAGAGAGAGAGAGAAAAAAAAAATATATATATATATATATATATATATATATATATATATATATATATATATATATATATATATATATATATATATATATATATATATATATATATATATATATATATATATATATAGTGAACCTGAGTTTGCACCCGTTGAGCTCATTTAATTCATCACACAAGTGTTTATAGCAAGTTATGATCAAGTATGAATTTGCATCCTCATTCAAATCAATCCTCTAAAAATAAGCATAACTGAATAAATGAATGAATAAATGAAGAAACAAATAAATAAAAACAAACTAATAACCATTAAAAAACAAAAAGAAAAAAGAAGAAAAAGTAAATCAAACCTGAATCACTATAGAAAAAAAAATATCAACAAAAAAAATCAAACCGGCAAACAAACTATACAAAAAAAAAAAAAAAAATTCACCAAAAGAAAAAAAAGAAAAAGAAAATTGATAAAAAGAACAAATAACAAAGCAAATAGATAAGATACACTGAAATGAATAAAAGAAAAAGAAATGAATAAAGAAAGTAAAAAATTCCCAAGTCATCTGAATCCCCCGGAGTTGGTCATCTTAGGTCGCTGTCACGCCGAGGTGGGTCACTGCTTACACAAACTCAATAAACACACCAACCAGTACAACACCGTGCATGCAAACACTTCCCACCTTCAACACCAACCAATACAACACCGTGCATGCAAACACTTCCCACCTTCAACACCAACCAATACAACACCGTGCATGCACTTCCCACCTTCAACACCAACCAATACAACACCGTGCATGCAAATACTTCCCACCTTCAACACCAACCAATACAACACCGTGCATGCAAATACTTCCCACTTTCAACACCAACCAATACAACACCGTGCATGCAAATACTTCCCACCTTCAACACCAACCAATACAACACCGTGCATGCAAACACTTTCCACCTTCAACACCAACCAATACAACACCGTGCATGCAAACACTTCCCACCTTCAACACCAACCAATACAACACCATGCATGCAAACACTTCGCACCTTCAACACCAACCAATACAACACCGTGCATGCAAACACTTCCCACCTTCAACACCAACCAATACAACACCGTGCATGCAAATACTTCCCACCTTCATATACGCATTCACTTACAACTCCATTAGTGAGTCTCTTCTTGATGACGTGAACACATTACCTCACACACTAACATTTTCACGTGACGGTAGAATAAAAAAAAAAAATAAATAAAAAAGTATATATATATAGGCCTCTACTGTGCATTCATTAACCTATATACTGATCTTTTTGTTTCTTATGGTATACCGAATGTGATGATCGTTGCTCTTTTTGAAATGTGTATAAAAGATCATTGCAGTGAAAAAAAAAAAATTCCTCTAAGCCACACTGACTAATAACAATGGATTACCGCGGCGTTGTGAGCATAAGGCTTCCTTTCACTCTGTTCAGATCTCAATGAATAGACCATAATCCCTCTTTTTTATATTTGAATACTGAGCTGTAATGCAGTTAATGATGGAATAACTCTGTGTGTGTATGTGTGTGTTTGTGTGTGTGTGTGTGTGTGTGTGTGTGTGTGTGTGTGTGTGTGTGTGTGTGTGTGTGTGTGTGTGTGTGTGTGTGTGTGTGTGTGTGTGTGTGTGTGTGTGTGTGTGTGTGTGTGTGTGTGTGTGTGTGTGTGTGTGTGTGTGTGTTGCTATCCATGAGATATAAAATAATTTCAAATATCTTCCAAAATATTATACCCTTCTTGTAAAAAACTAAATAAATACTGAGTGTTGATCAAATGAAAAAGAGAGGAAGGCATCTGTACGCTGATCAAGATGCGAGAACCTTTGAAAGATTACTATTATTGTTGAACGAACGAAAATTATTCCTTGTCTCTTTAGCAGTTATTTCTTGTACCATTCAGGTGTTATACGAAATGTCTTACTAATACACGTCCATTATTCATATTTTCACATCGATATTCGAAACATACATAATTTTCTCCTTAGTGAATCGCAGTGAAGTGATGCATGTTTCCTGACCAACATACAAGTATGCTGCGACTCTGCTCACTGGTATTCACAGTTACAAGTGTTACAGAGCAGGTGGAAGCACGGTTCACATAAAACTACACCTGGTCTCGCTTTCATATCTAATTCTTACAAAACCAACAAACACGCACATCAAAAACACGCCACAGGGAGATGAAAAAATTTCTTTTTTTATTATTTTCAATTTTGTTTGATTTTATTCTTACGTTTAAGAGAGCCTGGCGAAGGGTGGTCAAACTATAAAGAAAAAGAAAAAAACTTATTTGCTACTAACATCCTGTAATGACAAGAGTTTATTGACACAGTCACTCACAATTACTAAACTAATTATATGAAAAAAGAAGATTAAAACTGATATATGTAATGGTGGCGCACAAGTCTCCATTATTACACCATCGTCGCTATCTTCAGCTTCCATGTCTTCACTGCACTACAGAGCTCTGGGTCAGAACCTCTCACTTCCATCAGCCTGGCGTCCCTTTGCCCCGCGCCAATCCGGTAAAGTTTTCTATCTACTTCGTCTACAGAGTTTTTTTTTATGTAAGAATGGAAAACTGAACAAGGGGAACACAAAACGCAAAAAAAAAAAGATAAATAAATAAATAATAATAATAAATAAAAAGAAAAGAAAAATGAATAATAAGAAAAAAAGATAACAAAAAAAAAGTCCACTTAATTGACAGTCCCCTTGCAGGTCTGAGAGAGACAAGTACAGTTTGACAATAATAAAGTCCATCATTGTGGTTTCAAGAGAGGCAGCAGCAGCTCCACTAGATACACGACAAGAGGTCAAATCCAGCGCTGTTCTGATCACCTCATTATGAAACATCACAACCTGAGATGCTCCCTAGAATGCTAAAACATTTCAAAATTCCTTGTTTTCTTCCAATAATATACCAAAACACGCTCAATAGTATTCCACTCCATGGTAAGACAAGCGTCACTTATGTGGAGCACGACTCACACGGGCAGTGTTGTAATCAACAGGGACACACAGACATCTTTGTAAGCCAAGGCCGGAAAATCATACGACAATAATGAAAAAAATAATGATGAAAAATAATATTGCAATTACCATTATTGTTATCATCATTATTATTATTATTATTCTTCATTTTTTCGTCTTCTTCTTCTTATTATTATTTTTCTTCTTCTTCTTCTTCTTATTATTATTATTGTTATTGTTATCATTATTATTATTATTATTATTATTATTATAATCATTATAATAATCATTATCATTACTATTATCATCATTATCATCGTTATTATCATGATCATCACCACCATACACATCATAACATCACGCTCAAACAAACTAACAATAAGTTT
>NC_059291.1:29766227-29768727 GCF_017591435.1 Portunus trituberculatus
GAGAGAGAGAGAGAGAGATGAAAGTGATTTTGGTAGGAATGCTGGGAGGAGGAAATGGAAAGGGAAAGAGAGAGAGAGAGAGAGAGAGAGAGAGAGAGAGAGAGAGAGAGAGAGAGAGAGAGAGAGAGAGAGAGAGAGAGAGAGAGAGAGAGAGAGAGAGAGAGAGTAAGGATGATTGGGGACCGGTGGTGGAAAGGGGATAGGAGAGGAGAGGAGAGGGGAGGAGGAGAGAGAGGGGAAGGAGAGAGAGAGAGAGAGAGAGAGAGAGAGAGAGAGAGAGAGAGAGAGAGAGAGAGAGAGAGAGAGAGAGAGAGGGGAGAGGAAGGTACAGGATTCTCCATGACAGCTAAATAAACTATGTTGGCAAAATGTATTTCTGTGCTGACTTTTATCAAACATTTTTGGGCTTTGTCGCTGAGCTTAGTCCGAGGGGGGAGAAGAGGAAGGGGTGGGGGACTAGGGGAAGTAAGTGGTAGGGGGAGGGAAAGGGGGAAAGGAAAATGGGGGAAAGGAAAGGGAAATGTAACTACAGACGGAGATATTAATTAAGTAAATGGGTGTAGTAATGAAGGTCAGTGTGTGTGTGCGTGTGTGTGTGTGTGTGTGTGTGTGTCGATTATCAATGCAACATTATGTCATAGGGCACGCAAAGAAGAAGGAGGAGAAGGAGGAGGAGGAGGAGGAGGAGGAGGAGGAGGAGGAGGAGGAGGAGGAGGAGGAGGAGGAGGAGGAGGAGGAAGTAGATTGAATGAGATTGTAAGAGAGAGAGAGAGAGAGAGAGAGAGAGAGAGAGAGAGAGAGAGAGAGAGAGAGAGAGAGAGAGAGAGAGAGAGAGAGAGAGAGAGAGAGAGAGAGAGAGAGAGAGAGAATTTTGGTCTTTGAGTGCCCTTGGTCTGAATTTCACTGTGGCGTAATTAATCAATCCTGTAAGCCATTTTCACAGCGGACTGCCAGAGAGAGAGAGAGAGAGAGAGAGAGAGAGAGAGAGAGAGAGAGAGAGAGAGAGAGAGAGAGAGACACTGGAAAGACATTCACTAAAAAAAAAACAGAAATAGAAAAGAAAGAGATAACCAATTAAACTGTATACTAACAAGACACTCAGACATACAGACAGTATATACTAACAAAGAGTGAAGGGAATGGGTAAGAGTGAAGGGAAATGGGTATGGGTGGGTATGTGAGAGTGGGGAGGGGTTGGAAATGAAGGGAAGGGAAGGGGAGGGTGGGTAGGATGGGGAGAGAGTGAAGAGAGGGAAGGTTAATAAGAAATAAAAAAATTAACTGACCAAAAATAGTAATAAAAAAACATTGAAAAAAAAAGAAAAGGTTGGGATTCATTCCGACAATGTTTACATAATTGCTTCGTACCCAGAGAGAGAGAGAGAGAGAGAGAGAGAGAGAGAGAGAGAGAGAGAGAGAGAGAGAGAGAGAGAGAGGTGTGAGGTGATGGGAGGGGAAAGAGAGGGAGAAAATGGAAAGGGAGAGGTAGGGTGGGATGAAGAGAGGGCAAGGGAAGGAGGAAGGAGGGAAGGAGGAGAGGGGGAGGAAGGAGGGGAAGGAAGGGGAAGGGAGGGGAGAAGCACAAAAATATCACACCAATAAACAGATTAAAACCCATCGCAGCGTGAAAAAAATGGACAGTAATATTTTGCTAACTGGCAACTGTGCTAGCTGTTCCCCTCCCTCTGTTTCCCCACCTTCCCTTCAGCACTCCTGTTACCCTTGTTTCCCTTCCTCTCCTTCAGCACCCCCGTTTCCCCTAACTCCCTCCCTTCATCACCCCTGTTTCCCCTCTCTCCTTCCTTTCAGCACTTCAGAACTTGTTTCCCCTCACTCTTTCCCTTCAGCACCACTATTTCCCCTCACTCCCTCCCTTCATCACCCCTGTTTCCCCTCTCTCCTTCCTTTCAGCACTTCAGGACTTGTTTCCCCTCACTCTTTCCCTTCAGCACCACTATTTCCCCTCACTCCCTCCCTTCATCACCCCTGTTTCCCCTTCCTTCCTCCTTTCAGCACTTCAGGACTTGTTTCCCCTCACTCGTTCCCTTCAGCACTCTTGTTATCCTTGTTTCCCTTCCTCTCTCCCTTCAGCACCCCTATTTCCCCTCACTCCCTCCCTTCATCACCCCTGTTTCCCATTCCTTCCTCCTTTCAGCACTTCAGGACTTGTTTCCCCTCACTCGTTCCTTTTAGCAATTCTGTTTCCCTTCACTCTCCCTTCAGCGCTTCAGGACTTGTCTCCCCTCACTCCCTCCCATCAGCATTTCTGTTTCCCCTCACTCTCTCCCTTCAACACTTCTATTTCCCCTCACTCGTTCTCTTCAACACTCATTACCGTTCACTCTTTGCCTTCCCTCTTTACTCTTCCACATCTCTCTCTCTCTCTCTCTCTCTCTCTCTCTCAAACCAGTATCTCCTCCCTGTTTCCCTCTTCTTCTTCATCCATTTCCCTATTGCTGTTTTTTTCCTCCACTTCTTTATTTTCCTTTCCTCCTTCGTC
>NC_059291.1:29778727-29788727 GCF_017591435.1 Portunus trituberculatus
ATAAATAACATCCACTGCTTTTGTCTCGTCATACGAGTTAAAAACTTCATAAAAGAAGTCTAGTAGGTTTGTTAAGCAGGATCTCTTGTTTCTGAAACCATGTTGTGAATCCTTCATGATCTTATTTTCTTCTAAAAATTTGACAATCTTATCTCTGATTATCGTTTCCATCAGCTTGCACACTACTGAAGTAAGGCTGATTGGTCTGTAATTAGCTGGGAGTGATTTATTTCCTTTCTTGAAAATGGGCGTGACATTTGCTAGCTTCCACTCCTGGGGGACTTTCCCTGCTTGTAAAGTTTTATTGAATATAATCGTGAGTGGTTTCACGAGCTCATTTTTCGCTTCTTTGAGAAGCCTGGGTGATATCTTGTCTGGTCCAGGCGTTTTGTTTACGTTCATGCTGTTCATGACTGTGAGGATTTCATTTTCTGTAACTATGAAGTCAGGCAGTGTTTTGCCTTGTGCCTGAGGCTCTGGCATGGGCAGACTATTTTGGACATCTTCAGTCGTGAAGACTGTTGAGAAGAATCTATTTAGGACGTTTGCCATTTCAGCTTCGTTATCTATTTGGTTTCCGTTTTCTGTTATGAGTGGACCAATTGTTGAGGCTAAGACTCTTTTGGATTTTACATAACTGTGAAATTCCTTTGGGTTGGTTTTACAGGAGTTTGCGATCTGAGCTTCTACAGATTTTTGCTGCTTTTATCAACTTTTTGCTTTTCTACGCAATCTGTCATGCTCTAATTTATCATTATTATGCTGTGTTAATTTGTATTTGTTGTATGCTTCTTTCTTTGCTAGAAGACAGCTTTTAATTTCATTATTCCACCATTTCGGTTTGGTGTTTAGTAGTTTCCTTCTGTTTCTTAGTGGTATACACATCTTAGCTGTATCATTTATCTTTTCAGCAAACACCTCCCATGTCTTATCTACATCTGGTGTTTCCAGCAGTATATTCCAGTCAATGGATGCAAGCTGCATACGGAGTCTTGTGTAGTTTGCACGCCGATAGTCTGGCACTTTTTCTTTACTTTCATTCACTTTTCCTTTGTCAAAATTTATGGTGAATTTTAAGGAGCGATGATCGCTGGAACTGAATTCTGGTCCAATTTCCACATTTTCAATAGTATTCTCATCATTTAGAAGGAGGAGGAGGAGGAGGAGGAGGAGGAGGAGGAGGAGGAGGAGGAGGAGGAGGAGGAGGTGGAGGAGGAGGAGCATGGAGAATCATGAGAGAAGAGAAGGAGCAGAGATGAGGAGACATAACAGAGAGGTGGAGAAGAGGAGAAGGGACAGCAATGGGAAGAGAGCAAGAGAAGGAGAGGAAGAGGGAGAGAAGAGAAGGGCAAGGGGAAGAGGAGTGGGAGGGGAGGAGAAGGAAAAGGGAGGCAGCATGTAGTGGATAATGAATGTGAGTGCAAGGAATGTTTAAAATTAACCTTACCTTTCCACCACTTAAGTAATCCTCCCACCCTTGCTCCATCCATTCACCCCATTGTGCTGCTGTGGAGGCGCGGTTGTGCATGGTGGAGGTGAGGTGGTGGGTGGGGAGGTGGAAGAGGCAGAGGGTGGAGCATTTATACAAGTCATGAGTGGATTTACAGACTGAAAGAACGTGTATGGAAGAAATATAAAGAGCGCAATGTGATATGGCGAGAAGTGAATGAGGGAAGAAGTAGATGAATGAATGAATATACGTGTGTAAGTGTGCATGTATGAGAAGATTCCCGAGATAAAAATAGATACAATGATAGAAAATGTAGATGATAGACACTTGAGTTAGCAGGAGTGAGTGAGTGAGTGAGTGAGTGAGTGAGTGAGAGAAGATTTCACAAAGATATAGTGAGAGAAAAATGTGGATGATGGACAGTGGTGATAGCAGGTGCGAGTGAGTAAATGGGTGAATAAGAGCTAAGTCAATAATCATAGTAAACCTTTGACAATTTACTTATTTCATTATGCTTGTTGTGTGTTTGAGTGGGAGTGTGTATATAGAATGAGAGGGTGTGTAGGAGAGTGTGAATGAAGATATACATGGACGAGTGTGTGTGTGTGTGTGTGTGTGTGTGTGTGTGTGTGTGTGTGTGTGTGTGTGTGTGTGTGTGTGTGTGTGAGGGAGTGTGAGGCGGGGAAGAGGTGCATGAGAGGGCGAGGCAAAGGTAAAGGAGATTAAAGAATCGTGACATGAGTAAAATAGAGTGTGAGAGTGTATGGGTGAGTGGGTGAGAGTGTGTGTGAGAAGATGGACGGAGAGTGGTGCAGGTGAGGAGAAGAAGAAGAAGAAGAAGAATAAGAATAATAATAATAATAATAATAATAATAATAATAATAATAATAAGAAGAAGAAGAAGAAGAAGAAGAAGAAGAAGAAGAAGAGGAGGAAGAGGTGGAGGAGGCAGTGGGTGTGAAAGTGTGTGAAGGTTGCACTAAGCGGGTGGCCTCAAATTAATTCAACGCTTAATTTACGGGGAAAAGCTAATTGTTCTGAGGTACTGCCCTTGCTAACCCTTCCCTCCACACCCACCACGGCCAGTGTTACGTGAGAGTGGGAAGGGAGAGGCTGGGAGAGAGGCAGGGAGAGAGGCAGGGAGGTAAAGTAGCAACCTAGCATGCCCAACACGCTCACTCCTTCCCTCTCAGCGGTCACCCACATTACTTCGAATTGTCATTGTTGTCGGTTGGGGGGATGTGAGGTGAGGGGGAGAGAGGGAGAGGGGAGAGGGAGGGTCACTGGTGGGTATAGGGGTAATGGGGGAGGAGAGTAATGGGCATCTGGTGGAGTAATGAGGGTGGTGGTGACGGTGGTGGTGGTGGTGGTGGTGGTGGTGGTGGTGGTGGTGGTGGTGGTGGTGGTGGTGGTGGTGGTGGTGGTGGAGAGGAGGATCATATAGAAAAGGTTAAGGTAGAGAGAAGAGGTGATGTTGATAGAATGGAGGAGATAAGAAGAAGTGAATGTAAGAATACGTAATTGGAGTGCATAAGAGAGAGAGAGAGAGAGAGAGAGAGAGAGAGAGAGAGAGAGAGAGAGAGAGAGAGAGAGAGAGAGAGAGAGAGAGAGAGAGAGTAAAACAAAGAGAAAAGAGACAAACAAATAGAGAAACCGACAGAGACACGTGTAGAGAGACAAAGAGAACGACGGGAAAATAGAATAAAACACTATAATCACACACACACACACACACACACACACACACACACACACACACACACACACACACACACACACACACACACACACACACACACACACACACACACACACACACACACACACACACACACACACATACACACACACACACACACACAACCATCACACATACACACATACACACACAGACCCCCCCAAACCCCTTAAATAACCGTCTGGAAAACACCTTGGGGGCGGGGCACTTCAATGAGGCCGCCAGGTGTATAGTCTTCAGTCCCACACCCCTCATCCCCTCCCCAGACACCTGCCCCTCCTCCCCCCACAATGTCCCTTATCACCCCCATGCCTTAACATAACCTCCCTTACCCTTTTCTCCCATCCCTGCCTCCCCCTCCTCTCTCCTCTCTTCCTCCTCTCCCTCACCGACACGACCACCCACGACCTCTCACAAAGACAACCCCACTCACAATAGAAAAAAAATAAAAACAAAACTTGAAAGGTTGGTTAAAAAAAAAAAGATGAACAAAAATAGAATGAACTGGAATAAAAAAGGGTGGTTTATTTTTGTACGTGTGTATGTGTGTGTGTGTGTGTGTGTGTGTGTGTGTGTGTGTGTGTGTGTGTGTGTGTGTGTGTGTTTGTTTGAAGGAAGTGAAGGAGAAAACAATTAATGAATGAGAGAAAACGTTTTTGAATTGAGAATGTCACCTTAAAATCTACGCACTGGAACGAGAGAGTGGGAGAGGAGGAGGAGGAGGAGAAGGAGGAGGAGGAGGAGGAGGAGGAGGAGGAGGAGGAGGAGGAGGAGGAGGAGGAGGAGGAGGAGGAGGAGGAGGAGGAGGAGGAAGGAGGAGGAGGAGGAGGAGGAGAAGAGAGGAAAGAGGAAAGAAGAAGAAGGAGGAGGAGAACGAGGAGGAGGAGGAGGAGGAAAGGGAGGAGGAGATAACAGCCTGCAGAACTAACACAATTTACTACGCCTAATTTGAACTAAATTAACCCACTGTTGTTTAATGGAAACCAGGCACACACACACACACACACACACACACACACACACACACACACACACACACACACACACAAGGACGTAATGAGTTGGAACGCTTACCCATCTTAATCACTCTTCTCCTCTCCTCCCGACCACATCTCCACACCCCACTTGTCCTCTCCTGACACACCCCTCCCCCCTACACCATCACACACCTCCACACTGCGTCCTCCATCTTCGCTCTCCCTCACCATCACTATCTCCACCTGACACTTATCTTCCCTTTCAACTCCACTCCATCTCTCCCTCTGTTCCATTTCTCTCCCTTTTCCCACTTCACCTCCCTACCCATCACCCATCACCCCTTCCCTTCCCTTCAACACTCCCCGCCGCCCCTTTCCCTCCTTGAAGCCTTCCTGTCGCCTGCCCACCTGTCCCTTCCGTGGCTAACAGGTGGGTCGTCCGGACAGGTAGCCGCCGATGACCGTGACGTCACTGCCAACTACACGCTGCGATGACTGAAGCTTGTGTCCTCCTCCTCCTCCTCCTCCTCCTCCTCCTCCTCCTCCTCCTACTCCTCCTTCTCCTAGTCTATCTCGGTCTCTATCGATTGCTATACTTCTCCAGTTATTCTTTTCCATCTTCTCCGTGTCTTCTCGTACATATTTCCTGCATTCTTATTTTTTTTTCCCGCAATTTTTTTCTTCTTTACTATTGTGCACTTCTAATTTCATGTTATATAAAGTGATTCATCATAATCTGACCCGTATGGACTAGTGATCTGATGTTTTTTTTTTTTTTTTTTTTTTTCTCTCTTTGTATTCCTGTTCTTTTTCTTTTTCTCAGTATCACTACCGCCGTATTCTTCTGATCAATCAATAGAGCTTTACCATCTCATCTCAATCCATGAAGGAATGAATGACTTGGAGTGAACTTGTGAATGAATAAAAAAATTCTTCCAACAGGGAATTTGCTATAACGGCGACTATCTTATTACTTCTACTACTACTACTACTACTACTACTACTATGGTACCGTGCAATCATAAAATTTCTGGTACGCCTGTAAGTAGCAGCAGCAGCAGCAGCAGCAGCAGCAGCAGCAGCAGCAGTAGCAGTAGCAGTAGCAGTAGCAGTAGTAGCAGCAGTAGCAGTAGCAGTAGCAGTAGCAGTAGCAGCAGTAGCAGTAGCAGTAGCAGTAGCAGAAGCAGCAGTAGCAGTAGCAGTAGCAGTAGTAGTAGTAGTAGTAGGTAATAGTAGTAATAATAATAATAATGGTAGTAGTAGTACTAGTAGTAGTACTAGTAGCACTAGTAGTAGTAGTAGTAGTAGTAGCTGCTGTTGTTGTTGATTTTATAGCAGTAGTTGTTGTAGTTGTTACAGTTGTTGTTTTTGTTGTCGTAGTTGTTGTTGTAGGTGTTACTGTACTGGTAGAGGCAGGTATGACAAAAATAGTGGCAGTAACAACAAAACAAACTTAAAACAACAACAACAACAACAACAACAACAACAACAACAACACTAGCAATACCATATATAATGCTAACCTAACCTACCTTGAAAAAAAAGAAAAGAAAAACACTTACAACCACGAGGAAAACAAAACCACATCACGCAAACCATTCAACTATCCATCAGCAAACTTGCCATTTTATTTTTTTCTCTTTCTTTTTCCCATTCCTTACAACAATTCTCGCATATACAATTGTCTTTTCATCCTGCGTGTATGTGTTGGATGGGGGAGGGATGGGTAAGGAGGAGGAGGGGATAGGTAAGAGATGCAATGTGTTTGGAAATAAAGTGAAAAAGGATAAGAACATAAAAGGAGGAAGAGGAAAAAAAATGAAAAGCAACGATAAAAGCAAGGAAGAAATTATAGAAATTATGAAAAAATGAATGGATGAATGAATGAATGAATGAATGAGAGGATAGGAGGATAGGTAAGAAGAAGGAGAGCAAGAAGGAAAAGGGATTAGGAGAGAGAAGCGGAAGCGTGTCTCTTCATAACAGCACAAACGCCTTTTCATTCCCCTTTGCCATTGACACAAGCTCGTATTCTCAAATACTTCTGTACTTCACCTCCACTGTTTCAAAAGGCTTTATCTAAATTTACACGAGTTCTTGAAGATATTTTTACGGTTCTAAAGGCAGATTGACAAGATTTTTATATTATTAACTAGAGAACCACTCTTGAAAATCTCGCTAATCGTCTCTGTAGCCTTGGAAACTAGTTGTGGTGGGAGATCAAAGCGTTTGTGGATAAGGACTTCAAGACCGCGGTGTTGCGCTCAGAAAGCTGTGTCTAGGTAGCCTCTAACCACGCGGCACCTTGTGAAATAAAGGTAAGGACTGCGAGGAGGAGGAGGAGTTGGAGGAGGAGGAGGAGGAGGAGGAGGAGGAGGAGGAGGAGGAGGAGGAGGGGAGGATGGGATAGGGAACGACACGTGCAGCCACACATTGTTCTTAGCTGCTTGAGAATCCTGTGAGATGACTGAATATATGAATGGCTGACTGATTGATTGGCTATGTTGACTGATTGATTGAGTGACTGATTGCCTGCCTGCCTACCTGCCTGCCTGCCTGCATGCCAGACTTACTGACTGACTACCTGACTGACTGTTTCATGGGTTGGTTGACTTACTATGAGACTGACTGGGTTATTGATCAAACTAACTGACTTTTTTTTTATTGTGTGTTTAGTTAAATGATTGATTGACTGACTGACCGACTAACTACCTGACTGATTGCTTCACTGACTAAACGACTGACTAACATAGAAGCTGAATGGTTGATAGAAAAAATGATTACCTGTTTGACTGACTGACTGACTGACTGACTGACTGACTCATCGATTGACTGACTAACTGGAGAAGATTCTGTTTCAGTGCTTTGTTATAAACTTGAGTCGCATCCGTTGTGGAGTAACTCAGTCAATATATCAGTCGGTCAGTCGGAGAGCCAGGCAATCAGTCAGTGTTCCAATTTGAATCTCTCTCTCTCTCTCTCTGTGTGTGTGTGTGTGTGTGTGTGTGTGTGTGTGTGTGTGTGTGTGTGTGTGTGTGTGTGTGTGTGCACGCGCATAATGTAAGGAAATAGGATATACCGGATAATGTAACAGGATCAACGCAACAAAATAACAAAATGCAAAGGAGGAAAACATGATACCAATTAATGAAACAAAAAAGAATATAGAAAAGAATTTGCAGAAAACCTTGCTGGAAAATTAAACGAATGAATACACAAAGACAGGAAGAAAACGAGAAAAAATTAATGGTAAATAAATGCATGAACAAACAGGTAATATAGAAAAAAAAAACATAAAAAAAAAAAAAAAAATTAAATGGATGCTTAGATGAATAAAGACAAAAGACAAACACACTAATTAAAGATCACAGAAGAATCAGGAAGACAAAGAACGGAAGAAAGATGAAACAAAAGAGAGAAATAAACAAATATAGAATAAGGAAGGAGACAAAAGAGGAGATGCAATGTGTTTGGAAATAAAGTGAAAAGGAAAGGAACATAAAAGGAGGAAGAGGAAAAAAAAAATGAAAAGCAACGAAAAAGCAAGGAAGAAATGATAGAAATTATGAAAAAAATGAATGAATGAATAAGAAAAAGAATGTAAAACAGAGACAAAGACCATCAGAAACAAATAAAAACGAATTAAGAGAAAGAAGGAAGGAAGGAAGGAAGGAAGGAAGGAAGGAAGGAAGAAGGAAAGAAGTAGAGAAGGAGAGAGAAAGGACTCAAGAAATTATTGCCCGTTTTAGCTTAACTACGCCGCTTACACAAGTTTCTCTCCCTCCCTTCACCCGACCCTCTCTCTCTCTCTCTCTCAGAACTAAGAAAATGCGTTGAGAAAATGTGTGTGTGTGTGTGTGTGTGTGTGTGTGTGTTATCAGCTAGTTGAATTTTAAAACATGAAAAAAGAAAAGAAAAAGACAATACTACATGAAAATGAAAACAGAAAAGAAAGAATGAAGCGAATTAAAAGAGAGAGAAAAAACAATAGATGAAGAGAAAGAAAATAAAGGAAAAGTGAGAAGGAGAAGAAAAAATGCGAGAGTGGGAAAGGAGAAAGAAAAAAAAAGGAATAACCATATGGTAAAAAAAATATAAGAGGAGGAAAACAATGAAAGAGAATACCACACAAGAAAAGAAGAAACAAAAAAAGAAAAGAAAAGAGAGACACACCAAGCGAAATGGAAGAAAAAGGAAAGGAAAAGAACAAAACAAAATAAAGGAAAGGTGAAAGAGAAACAAAAACAAAAGGAGGAATAAAAAAAAGAGAAAAGAAAAATCAGGAAACATTAGAAGCACAGAAACTAGAGGAGGGAAAGAAAACGAGAGGAGGATAACTGAAGAAAAAGGAGGAGAAGGAGGAAGAAGAAGAGGAGGAGGAGGAGGAGGAGGAGGAGGAGGAGAGAAAAAGAAATGAGAACAAGGAACAGAAAGGAGAAAAGTGATGGGGAGACGGAAGAGGAGGAAGAGGAGGAGGAAGAGGAAGAGGAGGAGGAAGAGAAGAAGGAGAGGGAGGATTTTGTGGTGAGAGTTAAGACAGAGGAAGTTTGCCACGGCCTCTCACACTGTCCTTCCAAACTTAGCCCAGAAACCAATGACCATTTCTTCACCTCTGCCAAACGCCTTACTCATTATTCTTCTTCTTCTTCTCTCTCTCTCTCTCTCTCAGCAGACTGATCGA
This sequence comes from Portunus trituberculatus, assembly GCF_017591435.1. Lineage (NCBI taxonomy): Eukaryota > Metazoa > Arthropoda > Malacostraca > Decapoda > Portunidae > Portunus > Portunus trituberculatus. The sequence continues at coordinate 29,787,574 of NC_059291.1, forward strand.
ACAAAGAAGATACAGGATTAATTTATGCATTTATGTAGGATACAGAGAGAGAGAGAGAGAGAGAGAGAGAGAGAGAGAGAGAGAGAGAGAGAGAGAGAGAGAGAGAGAGTGAATGTTCAAGAGACAAAGGCTAATCAGTATTCCACTCGGCTTCCTCCTCCTCCTCCTCCTCCTCCTCCTCCTCCTCCTCCTCTTCCTCTTCCTCTTCTCTTCCCCTCATTTCCCCTTTATCCCTCCTCCTCTTCCTACTCCAACTCCTATTCCACTCTGTCTTCTCCTTTTCCCTACCCCCTCTCTTCCCCATCCACATTCTCTCTCTCTCTCTCTCTCTCTCTCTCTCTCTCTCTCTCTCTCTCTCTGGACAAGTCCGCAATTGCAAATAACTCTAGAGAGCGAGTAGGAGGAGGAGGAGGAGGAAGAGGAGGAGGAGGAGAAGGAGGAGGAGAAGGAGGAGGAGGAAGAGGAGGAGGAGGAGGAGGAGTTGGAGGAGGAAGAGGAGGAAGAGGAGAAGTTAGAGGAGAAAAAGTTGGAGGAGGAGGAGGAGGAGGAGGAGGAGGAGGAGGAGGAGGAGGAGAAGGAAGAGGAGGAGAAGGAGGAGGAGAATGAGGAAGTAAAACTAAATACATTTGTGCGTATGTACCCACACACACACACACACACACACACACACACACACACACACACACACACACACAGAGAGAGAGAGAGAGAGAGAGAGAGAGAGAGAGAGAGAGTCCAATAACCGGGGGACAGTCAAGTTGGACCATTTTACTCACAATATTGTTTTGGGAGTGTCTAGGGAGGCCAGGAGGCGACAACAGGACTAGGAGGAGGAGGAGGAGGAGGAGGAGGAGGAGGAGGAGGAGGAGGAGGAGGAGGAGGAGGAGAAGGAGAAGGAGAAGAGAGAGGAGAGAGAGAGAGAGAGAGAGAGAGAGAGAGAGAGAGAGAGAGAGAGAGAGAGAGAGAGAGATTCACTTCATTTGAGTCACCCTTTCCATTCTCCTCTCTCTCTCTCTCTCTCTCTCTCTCTCTCTCTCTCTCTCTCTCTCTCTCTCTCTCTCTCACACACACACACACACACACACACACACACACACACACACACACACACACACACACACACACACACACACACACACACACACACACACACA
>NC_059291.1:29791227-29793727 GCF_017591435.1 Portunus trituberculatus
GAGAGAGAGAGAGAGAGAGAGAGAGAGAGAGAGAGAGAGAGAGAGAGAATTGTGCATTATAGAGGAAGTGTCAATAAAATGGAAGATAATGAATAAAAAATGAGTGTAATGCTGCCACATCTAATCTCTCTCTCTCTCTCTCTCTCTCTCTCTCTCTCTCTCTCGATACATACATACATCTTTCCGTAAAATATAATTAAATTCGATTCCATTACTTTCCTTCCTTCGTCTCCATACTTGCTTTGCTCTTCCTCAACTTCTATATTCTAGCGGCATATGACTCCATTGTGGTGACGCTTTAAATCAACCAATGAATAAAATCAATGGAAACAATCTTACTTTCCTTCTCTGTGAATCACCACCACCCCGTCACACATTCCTTTATTTTCCCTCCGTAAACATTTGCTATATAGTATTATTTTCCTTTCAATTTCTCCTTGTCATTTCCTTCAATATAAAAACGACACACCTGCTTTTCTATCGCCTCTCTCTCTCTCTCTCTCTCTCTCTCTCTCTGGTTGTCTACACCATATCTATACATATTTCTCCTTATCTATTACCATTTTCTCCTTTCTATTACGTTACATCTACTCACCCCATGCATCCACCTTCCTTTCCCTCTCCTATTCCCTCCCATCATCCATATATCCACACCCATTTTCTGAGACATCAGTATTTTCCCTTCCCATGCGGTTCCCATCACCTTCCCTTCCCACCCTTTCCCTTCTCTCCCTTTCCCTTCTCTTCACCACCTACGACATTTCTCTTTCCTCAACTTCCATCCCATTCACTCACTCGTCAAATTCTCCGTTTCCTTCATAGCAACAACGCCTCTCTCTCTCTCTCTCTCTCTCTCTATTCCTCCCTTCCTTACCCTCAACTTCAATTCCCTTCCTTTCTTACCCATCTGTAAAGCTCTCCCCCCCTTTCCAACTCCTTCCCCCCTCAACTTTATGACAACGAGTCTTTCCCTATACCCCTCCTCCTCTTTTCCCTAAACAACTAATCCTCCTCCTCCTCCTCCTCCTCCTCCTCCTCCTCCTCCTCCTCCTCCTCCTCCCTTCCTCCTCTTCCTCTCCTCTTCCCAGTTTCGTCCTCCAGGCAACCAAGATTCTAGTCAAATTTTCTTCTGAGGAAAAGTTTGGTGTTTCATGTAAATGATGATGCCAAAATGAGAGAGAGAGAAGGAGAGAGAGAGAGAGAGAGAGAGAGAGAGAGAGAGAGAGAGAGAGAGAGAGAGAGAGAGAGAGAGAGAGAGAGATTAACTTATACGAGTAACAGATATGTATGACTGTGAGAAATGAATGAGAGAGAACATAGGGCAAGTAACAGGAATGTAAGGAAGCGCCGTAGTTCAGAAGGAGAGAAAAGAAGAAAGAAGGAAGGAAGGAAAGAAAGAAGAAATGAGAAACGAAAAACGGAGGTAAAGAGAGCACGATGATAAATAACTGAAAAGAATGAGACCAAACGTAGGAGAAAAGGAAGGGGAGAAAGACAAACAGAAGGAGGAGGAAGAGGAGGAGGAGGAGGAGGAGGAGGAGGAAAGACTGTTCTAATAGCGAGTGCAATGACCCTCCAAGAACCCTCCCTCCTCTCTTCTTCCCTCCTCCTTTCCCCCCCTCCCTCCCTCCCTCCCTCCTTCCTTTCCTTACTAATTTATCTGTCTTCATAACCATCTCAAAATTTTATCAATATCTTTCCCTCACAAGTTTCCTATTTCTCTGAACTCACTCACGTCTCTCCCTCTCCCTCTCCTTTCCCTTCCCCCCTCCACACACCCATCTTTATTTCCCCCCCCCTCTTCCTCTTTATTTCCACTCTTTCCTCTCTTCTTTACTTCGTTTTATATTCTGACTCGTCTTTCTCTGGAATTTTCCCTCTCTACCACCTCCACCTCCTCCTCCTCCTGGTCCTCCTCCTCTTCTTATTTGGATCAATCTTTCTTCTCAGCCTCTTACTCCTCCTCCTCCTCCTCCTCCTCCTCCTCCTCCTCCTCCTCCTCCTCCTCTTCCGCCTCCTTCTCTATCCCTTGAATCTTTCTTTTCCCTCCTCCTCCTCCTCCTCCTCCCCTCCTCCTTCTCCTCTTCCTCCTCCTTATATCTTACATCTTTCTTCCACTTCTTCCTCTACATTCTTCTCCCCCATCATTCTTTTCATCCTTTCCCTTCCATGCATTTTTATTCTCTTCTTCCGTTCCTCCTCCTCTCGTTCCTCTCCATTTTCTTTATTCATCCCCACCTTCCCTGCAACCTTCTTCCTCTTTTTCTTCTCTCCCTCTTCTCTCTCTCTCTCTCTCTCTCTCTCTCTTCGTACCGTCTTTGCACAATATTCTTTCCCCCTAATCTTTCTTTCTTTTTTTTTCTTTCCATCTTCTCATCTCTTCCTTCTCCCTCAGACTGACGTGGAAAGGAAAGGAGAAGGAAAGTGGAGAAGGAGAAGGAAGGGGAGGAGTAGGAGGAGGAGTAGGAAGAGAGAGAGAGAGAGAGAGAGAGAGAGAGAG
>NC_059291.1:29798727-29806227 GCF_017591435.1 Portunus trituberculatus
CACATATATAAAAATCTCACACATGGAAGATAAAAAAAAAAAAAAACACTCTTACACACGCACATACACATACATACATACAGTCACACACAGATGATTACACTCATACGAAAAAAATGTATACAGATAATACAAATAAAAAAGAAAAGAGGAGAAAAATACTCTTGCTCTATATATAAACAGGAACACACACGCATACACACACACACACACACACACACACACACACACACACACACACACACACACACACGAACGCGTACACACTCATAAACACGTACACAAAATGCAAAATCAATGCAAACTCACACTCTCTCTAACTCTCTCTCTCTCTCTCTCTCTCTCTCTCTCTCTCTCTCTCTCTCTCTCTCTCTCTCACACACACACACACACACACACACACACACGTACATAACTTAGGTGTATGTGTCTGTGTGGAGGCCGAGGTTCACATGCACACACACCCAAAAACAGTCATGGATTACAACCACACGAACGCTATCTCCCGGCCAAGGGCGAGAGAGAGAGAGAGAGAGAGAGAGAGAGAGAGAGAGAGAGAGAGAGAGAGAGAACCAATCGAGACCCCAATGTTGTAAATAACTTGAGAGACTGTTGTAAATTTCTGTATAAACGAGACTGTAAATTGAAGGTGGGGGGTGAATGGGGTTAGGGAGGGGGGAATAAAGGGAGGGTAGGGGAATTAGATTAGGGGTGTAGGGGTGTAGGGGTGTAGGGTTGATCTGGGGAGGAGGGGAAGGGTAAAAATGTAAGGGGGTGAAGTGGATGGGAAAAAATGTGAGGGAAATGCTTTTTGGGGATGTTTCTTTTGGTTGAGAGAGGGAATGGGAAGGGGAATTTGGGGGGCGTGGAAGGGGGGGGGAGTGTTTTTAAAAGGAGGGGGTACGAGGGGAAAGGAGAGTGGTAGAGGGGTAATGAAAGTTGTGGTATTGGGAAGTGCATGAGTGTGTGTGGGAGGGAAGGGGGAAAGGAGACATGGAGGGAAAAAGAGGGGAAATAAAAAAAAAGAGAGAAAAAAAAAGAGGTAGGTAAGGGCATGAAAAGATTCGTGTGTGTGTGTGTGTGTGTGTGTGTGTGTGTGTGTGTGTGTGTGTGTGTGTGTGTGTGTCCTTAGAAGTCGTGAAATAATAATGCAAAGGGAAAAAATCAAACAGGAAAACAAACACGGTAAAAACGGCGACGAAATCCTCCTCGCTCACCTTGTCCTTGAGGTAAATGTCCAACCCGCATCGTGCCTCCCTCTTCATTTATGTACCCTCCCTCCCTACCCTCCCTCCCTCCCCATTCTTTTATTCTTCCTCGTTCTCCGCCTCCATCTTCCTTCCTTCCTTCCTTCTCATTGTCCTCCCTCCCCATTTCTCTCTCTCTCTCTCTCTCTCTCTCTCTCTCTCTCTCTCTCTCTCTCTCGTCCATCTCGTCTTCCTCCCTCTCATTTTTCTTCTTAATTCTCCTTCCTGCTACACCTCCTCCTCTTCTTCCTCCTCTTCTATCTCTTTTTCCTCCTCCAGCTCATACTTCTTCTTTTCCTTGTTCCTTATCTTCCTCCTCCTCCTCCTCATACATTTAAGTTTTATTTACTCAATGCTGCTGTCATCTATTACTCAAGGCTGTTGCTTTCTCCCAAGTATATTATGCTGTTGTTTGGTCATTCGTCACTATCTTATTGAGTGGAGAAGTATGTTTTCTTCCTTCTCTATCGTCTCCTCTAACGTGGGAGTTTCAATCTTGAGTAATCGTTAATAGATGGATGCAGTTCCTTTGTTATTTTTGTTGGTGAAAAAAGTAAATGCATAAATATACAAATAAATAAGCGGATAAATAAATGAATGAATATATAGAAGCAGGTAATCAAATAATCATATAAATAATAAGACTACTAATTTTCTTTTTTGTTAGTGGATATATTCTGAGAGGTCACGTGGCCACATACACACACACACACACACACACACACACACACACACACACACACACACACACACACTTATTCTCTTTCTTTATTCTCTTATTCTTTCTTTTTCCTCCTTCTCAAAGCATCATTTACTTTCCCTCCCTTTCCATCTCCCACACCTGTCATCCTCTGCTCCTCTCACTCCCTTCCCTTAAAAAAAGAAAGAAAAAGATTGAAAAAATCCCTGAAAAAAATGAAATAACGAAACCAGTAAAAATAGAGATAAAAAATGAATAAAACACGTTAGGCAACCCCCAAAGCACCACACGCCATTACTCAATATAATTTTTTTTCCCCTGCACTTTTTTTTTTCCTCTCATTTTTTCTATCCCTTTCAGCTCTAGATTAAAGCGACTCTCTCTCTCTCTCTCTCTCTCTCTTGATCGGAGTGAAAGTAAGACAGCCCGCGTTACGTTTTCCTCTCGGTCGCGGATGACAGAATACGGAGGAGGGAGGGTGACTTGAATATTTGACTCGATCCGTCTTTTATTATTCACTTCCACGACGACCCTCAGTGTTGACGCAGACTTGGCCCCTTCCTGGACGCACGCTTCTATTATTCACCTGGTTTTCTGATATAATTCATTACACTCACTCACGGACGGAAGGACACACGGACGAACGGCATACAATTCTATTTCAAAGTGGGAATAAAAGTACCAATAAACTTGCGGCATTTTTCTTCTTGTTTTCTTTCTTTCATCGTCACTGGAATTAAGAGAGAAAGATAAAAGTAAATAGATTTTTCAGGTTCCTGTTTGTTATGTTTGGAGTTTACTATATCGTGGTTAGTAGATACATTTTATACTCCTGTTTGATTTTGATTTTTAGGTTTTATTATGTTCGTGTGTGTGTGTGTGTGTGTGTGTGTGTGTGTGTGTGTGTGTAGGTAGGTAGGTACAGATGCTTCTTCTTTAACGCGGCAGGTTCAAAGTGTTGCCGCGGTGTCTGTCAAGCATGAGAAAAGTGTGGTATTCTTAATGTTCCGCCGCGTGCATCAACAACGGTCTTGGTGTTGCGTGCGCGTGTGTGTGTGTGTGTGTGTGTGTGTGTGTGTGTGTGTGTGTGTGTGTGTGCGCTACTGTAGTCTGTATAATTAGAAAAATGAACATGAAAATAAGATAATTAACAGTTATCGTAGTAAATGACGTGGTGGTGGTGGTGGTCGTGGAAGTAGTAGTAATAGTAGTAGTAGTAGTAGTAGTAGTAGTAGTAGTAGTAGTAGTGGTAGTGGCAGCAGCAGCAGTAGCAGCAGGCAGCAGCGGCAGCAGCAACGGCAGCAGCAGCAGCAGCAGTGGCAGCAGCAGCAGCAGCAGCAGTGGCAGCAGTGGCAGTGGCAGCAGCAGCAGCAGCAGCAGCAGCAGACGCAGCAGTAGTAGTAATGGTAGGAGCAGCAGCAGCAGCAGCAGCAGTGGTTATTGTTGTGTAACAGCAGCAGCAGGTGGGCAGTGACAGCAGCAGCAGTGGTGGCAGCAGCAGCAGTAGCAGCAGCAGCAGCAGCAGCAGCAGTGCTGTTGTTGCAGCAACATTATTTATTATAACAGTAGCAGTAGGTCAGTGGTGGTGACAGTCGTGGTTGTACTGGCAATACCAGTGGTAGTAGCAGTAGTAGTAGTAGTAGCAGCAGTAGCAGTGCAGTAGTAGTAGTAGTAGTAGTAGTAGTAGCAGTAGTAGTAGTAGTAGTAGTAGTAGTAGTAGTAGTAGTAGTAGTAGTAGTAGTAGTAGTAGTAGTAAGCCCACATTACAGCAAGCGGCAGCACTCCTCACACATGGTTTGCTAAGTAAAGCGCGTCAGAGGTAAAACGAAACACGAGAGACGCAATACACGTCAAGCATTCGACTTAACCTTCGCATTGCACAGCGGAGGGGGAGTGGCGGCGAGTGTTTGGCGAGGCGGCGCGCTGACCGGAAACACGCAGGTAAGACCATTCGATGCCTCAACAAGTTTTTTTTTTCCTTCGCCATCAAGTTATGTGGCAGCATCTACGCATTATCGACAGTATCCTGAAAAGCCCTACTCTCTCATCACGACTATTGTCAAAGGTCACACAGATGATTAGTTAGGAATGTTTTTTTCATGTTAATAATGTTGTTGATGTATAATTAGATCCATAAGCATTGTCACTTCAACTAGAATCTCCTGCCTATAGTAGAAGTGCAGTGTGGAAGTTCTTCAGAGTAACGCCGGCCTGTCTCGTTCATCTCATCACTCTGGTCAGGTGTATTGAATTTTGTCAATGAATCTCTTATCTATTTATAGTGAGGAGTTGTGGTGTGTATTACGTGAAGAAATCTTAGATACATGCGTGTCAAAGAAAACGAAAGTGACTCAAACACGCATGCCTTTCATCTGCTGACACGCGGCCCCTCAGGTCACAGTGGTGGTGGTCATGGTTACTTGTTCGTGAAACAACACAATTCTCACGCTACTGATGGCGGTCAAGGCATCCAACCTGAGAACTTCATGTTAATGCACACTGCAGGAAAGTCTTGAGACACACCTGTTATGCAGGCAGGACTGTCTCTCTTGGTTGGATGCTGACTTCATAAGACTGCAACAGCAGCAAAGCAGCAATAATAACAATAACAACAGGAACGACAACAACAACAACAACAATTATAGCAAGAAGAAGAAGAAGAAGAAGAAGAAGAAGAAGAAGAAGAAAAAAAAGAAGAAGAAGAAGAAGAAGAAGAAGAAGAAGAAGAAGAAGAAGAAGAAGAAGAAGAAGGAAGAGGAAGAAGAAGAAGAAGAAGAAAAGAAGAAGAAAAAGAAGAGCAACAACATCAACAACAACAACAACAACAAACATTAGTTGAACAAATCAAACACAACAAAAAAAAAAAAACACACTTACAATAAAAAAAAATCACAAACAAGAGCGCCGTAAACAAAAAAAAAAGAGAGAAGAAAAAAATACAAACAACAACGAACCTACCAAAACAAAACTAGATACAGAACGACCCAATATAAGAGCGCGTTCCGGAGCAGAAATCTCGTAGTGGCGTATCTGTCGCGTCAGTAGAAGGGAGGCACAAGGACGGGAAAAGAAGCATACCTATCTGTGTTCGAGAATTAAAGATGGAAATTGGATGGAGAGAACAGACAGCTCGTTACGTGAGCAGCGGGGACGTGAGGGGGTGGCCGGCCGAAGATACCAGTCACACAGGCCACGCCAAAAACAACACGAGCATCAATGAAATAAAAATCCGGCTAATAATTACAACAGCAGAGATGGAAAGTCCCGTAGTAAAGGATAATGTGAGCTTTGTGAAGGATAAATAACATGTGGCTGGTTTGGACTTGTACATGTCTCTCTGTGTGTGCGTGTGTGTGTGTGTGTGTGTGTGTGTGTGTGTGTGTGTGTGTGTGTGTGTGTGTGTGTGTGTGTGTGTGTGTGTGGATTTTCCCTCAAGTCTTCCTCCCACACCAAGACGGGGAACTGGCGGGGAAATATTGATCAAGGTGAAGATTGCCCGTGGGAAGAGAGAGAGAGAGAGAGAGAGAGAGAGAGAGAGAGAGAGAGAGAGAGAGAGAGAGAGAGAGAGAGAGAGAAGAGGTGGAGGAGGAGAAAGAAGGGAGGAATGGACGGGGTGAGGGTAGAAGGGGGGAGAGGCAGTCAATTCAACCCCTCCATCCCTCCCCGCCAGAGAAATGTGAGGTATATGAAAATCTGGAAATGAGGAAAGAGATGAGAGGAAGGAGGAGGAAAGAGGAGGAGGATAAAGAAGAGGTTGAGGGAGGAGGAGGAGGAGGAGGAGGAGGAGGAGGAGGAGGAGGAGGAGGAGGAGATGGAGGTGTAGGAGGAGGCATAAAAGGGAGGAGGTAAGAGGATATACTCGTATATGAACGGGAAGAGAAGGAAGTAAAAGGAAAGAAGGAGGGAGAGATGAAAGGAGAGGAAAAAGGAAAACGTCTGAAATTCGGATAACCTTGAGAGAGAGAGAGAGAGAGAGAGAGAGAGAGAGAGAGAGAGAGAGAGAGAGAGAGAGAGAGAGAGAGAGAGAGAGAGAGAGAGAGAGAGAGAGAGAGAGAGAGAGAGAGAGAGAGAGAGAGAGAGCGATTGTAGGATAAGGAGGCAGGAAGACACTGTTGAAGGACTGGAGGAAGGAGGGAATTAGGGCAAAGAAGGAGGAGGAGAAGGAGGAGGAGGAGAAGGAGGAGGAGGAGAAGGAGGAGGAGGAGGAGGAGGAGGAGGAAAAGGAGGAGGAGGAGGAGGAGGAGAAGCAGGAGGAGGAGGAGGTGGAGGAATTGTAGAAGTTAAAAGAGGGAAAGAATGGAGAGAGAGAGAGAGAGAGAGAGAGAGAGAGAGAGAGAGAGAGAGAGAGAGAGAGAGAGAGAGAGAGAGAGAGATGGAGAGGGAGGATATTCCAGCTGGTTCTTTGTGTGTTTCGGAACCAGTCAGTCCCTGTCTCGAACTGAATTTTTTTTATGCGAAAATTCTTCCGGGAAACCATTTGTTGGATTGCAGTCGGCACCTCTCTCTCTCTCTCTCTCTCTCTCTCTCTCTCTCATTTTCTTTTTTCTGGCCGGCCGGAGCTTCGTTAAGGGACAGACTTAATTATCTCTGAAGAAAAGAAATCTGTAAATTTATCCAGATCGATACAGTCAGTGTGTGTGTGTGTGTGTGTGTGTGTGTGTGTGTGTGTGTGTGTGTGTGTGTGTGTGTGTGTGTGTGTGTGTGTGTGCACGACCGTGGCCGAACTGCAACTAAAGACTGATTTAAGTATGGATGATAAGAGAATGTATTGTTATTATTAATTTTATTGTTATTATTATTATTATCATTATTTTTATTATTATTATCATTATTATTATTTGCTGTTGTTTTTGTTGTTGTCTCGGTTGTTGTCGTGGTTGTTGTTATCACTATTGTTATTATTATGATTTTTGTTATTACCGTCATTATTATTATTTTTCCATTATTATAATCATTACTGTTACTACTAGCATTATCATTATTATTATTATTATTATTATTATTATTATTATCATTATTATTAACTATTATTATTATTACTATAATTATTATCAGTACTACTACTATTACTACTACTACAACTACTACTACTACTACTATGTACTACTACTACTACTGCTACTACCATCACACCACCACCACCACCACCACCTCCACCACCACCACTAGAGTAACCCCACCTTGCGGGCAGCGCACCATAAACACCTGGCCACACTTTCACCTGTGCTAAGGCTACAATCAGATTCTTTCCTAAAGGGAAGCAAGGCACCACTACTGCTCCCCTCCATCTTCCTCTCCTTACCCTCACACCCCTCCTTCCTTTTCTTCCAGCCCTCACGTTCTCCACTATATATTTCCTCCTTCCCTCCTATTCCCTTTCCCTCACCACACTGCTCCTCCTCTTCCTCCTCCTCCTCCTTCTCCTGTTCCTCTTGCTACTTCAAAGCCGCGAGTTCTACCCTTTGCCCTTCACCCTTTCATCTGCACTCCACTGTTTACCACTCTATTTCATCCCCCCCTGTCCACTCTTCCCGACCTTCCTTCATTGCACCT
>NC_059291.1:29816227-29818727 GCF_017591435.1 Portunus trituberculatus
AAAAATGAAATAGGGAAAATGAAAAGGAAAAATTCTGAAATGAGAATAATGGAAGTATTTTTTTATATATAAGGTCTGGAAATGAGAAAAGACGAAGTTTAGATTTAAATGTTCAAAACGTTAAGTAGAGATGAATACATTTTTGTCTGGACAAGACACACTGAAATATAAATAAACACACACTCACAGAAAAAAATGTTTAAGATAATTTATGAATGAAGTGAAGTAATATGGGAATGCTAAAAAAAAAAAAAAAAAGAATGGCGATATAAACAAAATCTGAAAAGAATAAAACGAGAAGATTGATATTATTTTGCCAGAAAAAAATTATCAAAGATGAGTAAATATTCAAATAATGAAAAATAAAAGTTTGAAAGGATTACTAAAGAAGAAGGTTTAATACGTTAACTGGTTTGGAATTAAAATACTCGAGATTTAACAGTTGGTTAGACATTTTGAAATTGGTAAAGGGATTAGTTAAGAAACTGTTTTAATTATATTATGAGAAAAATGGAAAGTGATTTGTAAGGTGAAGCTCAGAATAATTAAGTTCGGGTCATTGTGAATCTTGTGAAGTGGGAAAGGAAAAATTGAAATATCTAATTCAATCTAAAATGAAGGATGTTTGGATGGCAAAGAAACATTCGAAAGAGTATAACTTACTAGTATCTTCAGTCAGAGCAAAACATTTTGGGAAGGAAACATATTTCACAAGGATGTGTTCAGACAAAAAAAAGTCAGTTTCCGCTAAGTGAAGATTGAGTACAAGAAAAATAAATAAATAAAGACAGATATGGGGAAATATGCCAGCTACATTCTGTTTCCTAACCTCTGCCAGCAATTTTGCTTTCTGATGACACGAGGACATGGTGTAACACAACCAGTGACAGATGCTTTCACTCACTGGCTGTCTACATAATCTTGACTTGTTTTAAAAGATACGTGAAATTTACTTTATTTTCCATCAAAACAATGATCTAACTGTAAGACGTCAGATTATTATTGTTTGGTCAATCCTCTACCCTAATGATAGCTAAAGTTTTGGTAACAATACAATCTTAGTTTAGAGAAGATTTTAAAGAAAGACGAGAATACGTAAACCAGTGAGCTAGTCGGGGCATGTCAGTGTTACAGTGTTCGCCTGTCCTCAGGTGGTAAAATTACGGTGACAAGAGTTGGTGAAACAGAGCATGGGATGAACTTTTATCTATGTTATAAAGGACAGCTTACAACGAAAGAGAGTACATCTGTGAAAAGACAAGTGTGAAATTAGAAAAAAAGGCGATGACATGGTGGAAAAATAATACATATATGAGAAAGAAAATATGTAAATTGAATGATATAGCCATGAATGGGAAAGTTGGAATAGAAATGGGATGTTTACCAAAGGGAGAAGAGGATCGAAATGGGATGGGATGGTTGCATAATTAGGAAGGAGTGGGAAATGAAATCATAAGCCTGAGGGTTGTGTGATTTGAAAACACGGTAGAACACGTTAGGAATTCTGGATAAAACTTATACTGACAACAACTACGCATAAGGGAGTTAGAAATTTTAAATCGTGTTAATGAATATGTCGAGGCTACAACACTGCGAACATAAACATCATAATGGGAGAAAAAAAAACAACTAAGGAAAGAGTTTTGGTGAGGAAAGCGAATATTAGATAACGATTAGAAAATAAACAAAAAATAATAACAAAACACACGAAAAAATGATGAGGAAAAGGTTAGTATAATATATATATATAAAAAAGAAAAACGTAAAAATGGATAATAAAAAAAGAAAACCAGACAAGAAAAAAAGAACATAGCTCACACTCAATATAACTTCATATGAGAGCGTTCATTTATTTACCCATTGATCACTTTTAAAAGGTGACTGTCATTCTCGATTCCGTGTGGTGTTCTCTGAGGGGATTGCACAGGCTTGAGAGAGGGAAAGGCAACGGCCGGCACTGAGAAAGGCTAAAGGAGGAGGAGGAGGAGGAGGAGGAGGAGGAGGAGGAGGAGGAGGAGGAGGAGGAGGAGGAGGAGGAGGAGGAGGAGGTGGTGGAAGGGATATTAAAGGTAGGGTGGAGAGATATTAAAAAAAAAACAACGACAGAGTTTGAAAGGTTAGTCTTGGATTAGATCTATATACACTCCCGAGAGAGAGAGAGAGAGAGAGAGAGAGAGAGAGAGAGAGAGAGAGAGAGAGAGAGAGAGAGAGAGAGAGAGAGAGAGAGAGAGAGAGAGAGAGAGAGAGAGAGAGAGAGAGCAGCAGTATTAGCATCAAAATCAATCTGTCTGTATCTTCTAATCAGCAAGGCAGTAGGGAGGCGGTCTCTCTCTCTCTCTCTCTCTCTCTCTCTCTCTCTCTCTCTCTCCTCCTCTCTCCTCCTCTCCTCCTCCTCCTTCTCTTCCTCCTCCACCTCCTCCTCCTCCTCCTCCTCCTCCCTCTTCAACATTTATTATGCTGCGTTACTGTGCACTAAAGGCTTAACCCGGCCAGTCTTCCG
>NC_059291.1:29821227-29826227 GCF_017591435.1 Portunus trituberculatus
TAACTTGGCTCCAGCTTACCGTGTTCATTAGCATGCTTGAATTCCGATGTGTTTCAGGGAGGGAGAGGAAGGAAGGAAGGAAGGATGGAAGGAAGGAAGGAAGGAAGGAAGGAAGGAAGGAAGGAGCTGAAGGAAGGAAGGAAGGAGAGAAAAAAAGTAGTACAGTTGAAAAAAAAAGATTAAGAGGAGTGAAGAAAGAGGGGAGATGTGTCAGATGGAAAAAAAGAGAGAGAGAGAGAGAGAGAGAGAGAGAGAGAGAGAGAGAGAGAGAGAGAGAGAGAGAGAGAGAGAGAGAGAGAGAGAGAGAGAGAGAGAAGGGGTGAGAAGTGTTAAAAGTAAGTGCAGAAGAAAATAATACACAAAAAGTATCACAACGAAATAAAAGCAAAACGGTGTCCGGAATAATGAAAGTAAAAAAGAAAAGAAGGAAAGAAAAAAGGAAAATAATGCAAGGTGTGAAGTTCTAAATTCTTGTCTCGTTGGTTTCGAACACCTGATTTCGAAAAGGTGAACCCAAATGAATCTTTACGCGCCAGTTTAAACCTTAATCGCGCAGAGGAAAAAAAAAAGATAAAAAATTGGAAGCAGTGTGAATGAAGCCCAAAAATATGAAGCTTGAGTGCCACTTCTCGCTGCCATGAACTACCGAACCAGACCACGCGATCTCAACACGCGGTTCGGAGCCTCGACTCACTAGTTTTGAGAGCTTTGGAACGCATTAATTTACGGAAGACATTTTTTTTCATTCAGCAATGTGGTGAGGCAAAGATAAATCACGTGCACCAGACTCACTGTCAAGATATGTACGAGTATGCAGACGACTGGTGAAAGCAATGATAATGGTGATGAAGACGACGATATTCCTAAAAACAATACATTACCAATTTTTACTAATCCACAACACTATTTTGCATAAAACATCACTTTTACTACTACTACAACTACTACTGCTGCTGGTGCTACTATTACTACTACTACTACTACTACTACTACTACTACTACTACTACTACTACTATTACTTCTACTACTAGTAGTAGTAGTAGGCTGCTACTACTATTGCTATTATATTTTAACATACACGCCATACTCATATCTAAGTTAATCTCTCTCTCTCTCTCTCTCTCTCTCTCTCTCTCTGCAATATTAACAGCATTAAAAGAACAAGACAAGGTGGCATCACGTGGAAGTCCCCGAGGCTGCTTGGATCGAGACAGACAACAGTGTTCAGGGAAGGCATCAGGACGAGCCACTCCAAATGTAACAACTTGTGTACAGACAGTGGTGGGCGTGGCTTCTCTTTCCAGATGTTCCGGCGCACCCATTGCTATATCGCTTCGCAACCTTAGTCTTGTCAGCGTTCCTCGAGGACATCACATTAATGAAGTCCAATCACTGAGGAAGACCTGACAACAACGTCCAGGTCCTTTAGGGAGTTTTCGTTCCCGGTTCCGTTGCTCCACTTTCCTTTGACATGGAATTTTGTAAGGAGGCGAGTATCAACCACCTCCATAATCTAATTAATAGACCACAATAGCAATCCCATGGTACGCCAATTTTCAGATTTTGCTATTTTTACATATTTTTTGTAGTATCAGTCATGCCTTCTTGAAACAAGGAAAATAATGCGCCGGTAACTAAATTGATCACTCTGAATGGAACTCCGTTATTAACATTCTCAAAAGGAATAAGAATCATACTGAGATCATTCACAAATACTTAGTATCAGCGTGGCAGCCTCCTTTGCATGGCGAAAAAAAAAAATACAAAGTCCTTTCTGTGACATACGCAGAGAAGACAAGGACATGCACCTCCTCCGTCAGGCGTCGAAGAGAATGTAACTTGACACTTCCCTCGCCGCAAAGCAAGACGAGGGAGTGTCACCCTAGCCACCTCGCACGTGTGGTTGAGATGTTATAAGAACCACAATCTCTGCTGCAGATAGGAGGTGAGGACCAGCACAGGTGAGAGGCGACAGCTGCTCCCGCGGGAAGACTGCACCGCTGCTTCACACCAACGTTCCTCACACTTCACCATGTATGTCCCTTCGTCCTCGCTATAATGCAAAAATCATACTAATATGTCTTTTTAACATTATGTTACATCACACTCCAAACAGAGTCATAAAGAAATGATAACACAACGGCATAGAGAGCTAAATACAAAATAGTTACAGAAATATTCGAGTTTGTATATATTTGTAAAAAAAATATATAACTTCTATTCATTGATGAATTACAGAATATGGGAAATACATAGGTAGAACGAGAGAGAGAGAGAGAGAGAGAGAGAGAGAGAGAGAGAGAGAGAGAGAGAGAGAGAGAGAGAGAGAGAGAGAGAGAGAGAGAGAGAGAGAGAGAGAGAGAGAGAGAGAGAGAGAGAGAGAGAGAGAGAGAGAATTAGAAGAGTAAACATTATAACTAACATTAAAAACTATGAAGTACAAAGACAAAAGAACAAGCTCCCTTCTCTTGAAAAAAATAGTAAACAAATAAACAGTAAGAATATAGATGAAATAAACAAATAAATAGACGAAAGAATAAATACACCAACAAAACAAGTAAAGCTCGAGAAGTTGCATTATAACAGAGAAGATAAAAGAATTATCAGATCACGGATGTTACAAAGGTCGCCACTCCCGCTAAGGTCACGTCACGCCAGACTGAGGTGCTGGTGACCGTGTTGAGGCAGACATCAATCCTAACACTCCTACTCACCTCTCCTGCATGGCCACTTAGGTAATGACACACACACACACACACACACACACACATTTCTCTCTCTCTCTCTCTCTCTCTCCACAGAAAACGTCGTCTCATAAACTAAAAACATGTGGAAAAAAGTAAAAACAAAATGAATGAAATAATAAAATCAAGTAAAAGAAAGGTGAGGAAAGTCAATAAGTGAGATAATGTCGTCGAATTTCCTCATTCAGCTGCACATTTTCATTCACGTTTAATTACTGCAATGCATCTGAGCGTTATCATGAGCCAAACCTCTTGCAGGCGCTCCGAGTGTGACGATAAAGCACTGAACACCAATGTCTGGATAATACTCGCATTTCTCACCCATGTATTTTCTCAGGACGTGCCCTTTAGACTGACTTCATCGTGTGTGTGTGTGTGTGTGTGTGTGTGTGTGTGTGTGTGTGTGTGTGTGTGTGTGTGTGTGTGTGTGTGTGTGTGTGTGTGTGTGTGTGTAAGGCATTTTTATAACACATTCTTATATAGTGTACCTGTTGTACGACCAGTTATTACGCAAGTGGAATGATTTTACAAGGTAACATTTGTTTTATATATATACACACAGGTGTCAGTGTGAGCTATTTCTCACAACTAATTTAATGCGCTGCTATATTTCGTTCCTCTCTCTATCTCTCTCTTTATATTTTTGGTGCTATAACATGATTTCTTGACCTTCTACAGTGATTGACATTAAAAACTGCTTTACTCAATACGCAATGATGAGAACTTAAACCAGTGTTCTCTGTACAAAAAGGTCAAACAACAGACTGGTAGACACAAACTAACTGACCGTCAACCAGATGGAGACACAAAGAAACACATAGAGAGATGAAAGATAAATAGACAGATAGATCACCAAACACAGACCGAGTGACGCACTGACAGGCACACAAACAAAGAACCTAATAGACAGAAAGGAAACAGAGACCCTTTAGACACAGACAGATAGACAGAAAGGGACAAACTTAAATACATAGAGAAATACAGATATGCAGACTCTAAAGGATACTAATTAAGACAAAAGAAAGACTAATACCAAACATGAAACACACACACACACACACACACACACACACACACACACACACACACACACACACACACACACACACACACACACACACACACAGGCAGAAATACAAAAGGAAAATATACACGTACATGGAAAGGGTGAAAGAGAAATGACAAAAATGCAAGTGAGAAAAGACTTATTAAAGGAAGGAATATTAGCAGAGACTGACATAAAAGGAAGGCTGAATTAAAGAAGAGAAAGAGTGAAAGGGAGTGAAGAGGGGGAATAAAGGGAGAACAAACAGTGGGCAGAAGTGGAAGAAAACCGGCGAGTGAAAAACAAAGGAAGTCATGCAGGAAAAAAGAATGTGGATGAAAAAATATGGGAACGAAAAACGCGGATGACTAAAAAAAAAAAAAAAAAGAAATAAGTGACAGCAGAATAGAGAGAATGAATGCAAGAAGGAAGGAAGAAAATGCGAGTTAAAAATAAACATAGCAATAGAAAAGAGACAAAAAAGACAAAAAAGAATACGAGACGATCATGCAGACTTCGTAATTTTCATCACCTCAATGTTATAGACGATTAACCTAAGCTAACATTACCACTAACCTGTCGATCAATACAAAATACACAAGCACGATGGCGTTGAAAGACAAGTGTACAAGATGGCGTCCACAACAGCAGATAAGCCACAAGTCACATCTTTACAAAATAAAAACTTTACAGTCTCCCTACAAAGTGTCATGAGCAAGAGAGCGCGGCGCCTCTTCCACTATCCATTAGAATTCAAAAAGGTTGTAGGTTGTAGATTCAAATGTCGAAGGTGAAAGGATCAGAAGAGATATCCTTTCTTTTATTCCTACTACGAATTTTTAACAGCTTTGAACCACGCAAGCAGCAGCACACTGACAAAAACGCAATACTTATTTTGATTACTTGCCGAGTGTGCAAAACGAAATACATTTTTTAACGTCAACTATCACGGAATAAAAAAGCAATTGGAAGCGAGATTCTTCTCAAAGGTATGCACAAATCTGTACTGTGTCGCACAAAAAAAAAAAAAAAAAATTGATGAATACTTTTACTTACGCTAATAGATTTAAATCGGAAATTAATACACGTAACTTTGAAAGTCTTTTATCACGCACCAATATAAAGTGTTTACAATATTTTTTGGTCTTATTGTCCCATGGAAATCAACCATACTCCTTTATTTATTTACTTACCTGTTAAAAATTAAATA
>NC_059291.1:29843727-29851227 GCF_017591435.1 Portunus trituberculatus
AACGTGGGGAGATGACTGACTGACTGGAGACGTGGGGAGATGACTGACTGACTGGAGACGTGGGGAGATGACTGACTGACTGGAGACGTGGGGAGATGACTGACTGACTGGAGACGTGGGGAGATGACTGACTGACTGGGAACGTGTGGAGATGACTGACTGACTGGAGACGTGGGAGATGACTGACTGACTGGAGACGTGGGGAGGTGACTGATTGACTGGAGACGTGGGGAGATGACTGACTGACTGACTGGGGACGTGGGGAGATGACTGACTGACTGGAGACGGGGAGATGACTGACTGACTGGGACGTGGGGAGATGACTGACTGAATGGAGACGTGGGGAGATGACTGACTGACTGGAGACCTGGGGAGATGACTGACTGACTGGGGACATGGGGAGATGACTGACTGACTGGGACGTGGGGAGATGACTGACTGACTGGAGACCTGGGGAGATGACTGACTGACTGGGGACATGGGGAGATGACTGACTGACTGGGGACATGGGGAGATGACTGACTGACTGGGACGTGGGGAGATGACTGACTGACTGGGGACATGGGGAGATGACTGACTGGGGAAGAGACTGCAAATGGTCTTCACAAGCCACGAAATGTAAACAAAGTGCTCGTTTTCTGTGCGTTTTTAAGGTGCACTGAGGGAACACACGTCATGGAGGGAGGGCTGAAATATTAATGATAGGGGGCCACCGGCGGGAAGGGCGGTGGGACCAGTGCAGGTAGTGATGGTGACTGTGTTGATGAGGACGGTGAAAAAAAAAACATTATTAGGAGGTACAGTAAACACATCACGACACCCACAGCCTACTCTGACAACGGAGACGGCAATGACGATGGTGGTGATCATGACGACGAAATAATAGTAGTAACAATAATGATGACACTATAAATAATAATAGTGACGATGATGATAACAATAATAACAATAATGATAATAATAATAATAATAATAATAATATTATTATTATTATTATTATTATTATTATTATTATCATTATTGCTATTATCATTATTATTATCATCATTATTATTATTATTATTAATATTACTATTATTATTATAACAACAATAATGAAAATAATAATAACAATAATAGTAATAGTAATAAGAAAAGCAATGATAATAATGGCAGTAATGATGAGCAGGGTAATAATGACAAGGCGGCACAATAGCCACACCTGCAGAACACAACAGAGGGAGATGGAATCACGCAGCACACACAATACGATACAAAAACCAACACTTCAATAAGCCAGCAGGTATAAGGCCCGGCGATCGATGGGTGTTCTAATTAAGACACTGAACACACATACACAATGGACACGACACACACACACACACACACACACACACACACACACACACATAAATACAGATATTAATAAGAATGATCAGCCTATAATACATAGAAAGCATATAATAGATAAAAATAAATATACAAACAGTGGACATAAACAAAACATAAACAAAAGGTACAAGTAATATATTGATAAAACTTACGTACTAAAGCAAACCATAGGAAGAATAATAAAAGAATAAAATAAAAAAATCAAGAAAAATCAATAAATATATATATGAAATGATAATAATTTACGAATGAAATCAAATGGAAGTTTAACAACGCTACACACTGAGAGTTAGGTGAGATTAGCTTGTTCTCATATACGCGGACAGGAAGAGTGAAGGTATCAAGTATATATAATGAATGACACCTTGATTGACTGACTGCCTGACTGATTAACAAACTGACTGATAGATCTACACCTGGCTCACTCGAAGCAACACAAGATAAAACGAAACGGGACCAGACAGATTAATGTTTGATTACACCTAGCTACACACAGAGAGAGAGAGAGAGAGAGAGAGAGAGAGAGAGAGAGAGAGAGAGAGAGAGACAAGTAGATATTGATCAACAAGTAGGTGGGTGCCGCTCTCTCTCTCTCTCTCTCTCTCTCTCTCTCTCTCTCTCTCTCTCTCTCATACCATTATTATCATTATCATTATTATCGTAATTATCATTATTAGTATTATTGCTGATGATGCTATTGTCATTAGCATCATCATTGTAATTAAATCTATGAACATTATCTCTCTCTCTCTCTCTCTCTCTCTCTCTCTCTCTCTCTCTCTCTCTCTCTCTCTCTCTCTAACACTTACAGCTCATACGAGAACTATAGGGAACAACTTTATTTCGACAAGTTGCTCTCTTTAAAAATCTAAATGTCCAAAGTTTTGAAGGCAGTGGTGCCACTTCTCGCAGAAAGGCGCGGCGAAGACATGGCACCGCCGCGAGCCTCCTCCAGACAGTCATGTGTAGGCGACCCTGTGTGCACGTGGCCAATGTGTACTCGTGTAGGCGTATGTGTGTGTGTGTGTGTGTGTGCAACTACGTACGTGTAATGTATGTATGTATATATGCATGTGATGTAGGTATGAGCAAAATTTTTGTAACTGAGCGAGATCATTTGCATATCAGTGGACGTTATGTGCACACGCTAATCCTTACATACACACTCGTACATGTGTGTGTGCGGTGGTCACTAACAGCTTTACTGGGTATTAATTTATGTGTACATGCTAACCTATAGTTGTGTGTGTGTGTGTGTGTGTGTGTGTGTGTGTGTGTGTGTGTGTGAGAGAGAGAGAGAGAGAGAGAGAGAGAGAGAGAGAGAGAGAGAGAGAGAGAGAGAGAGAGAGAGAGAGAGAGAGAGAGAGAGAGCGTGTATGCTTAATGCCAATATTAAATCATTATGTTAGAGGAGAAAAATTAATGTTTATAATTTGTTTTTGTTTTTTAGTTCAAACACACGTGTTTACGATTCAGTAAAGTTAAATTATAAAACAAGCAGCAGCAACAACAGCAGCATTAGTAGTAGTAGTAGCATTATTATTATTGTTATTATTATTATTATTATTATTATTATTATTATTATTATTATTATTATTATTATTATTATTATTATTATTATTAGTAGTAGTAGTAGTAGTAGTAGTAGTAGTAGTAGTAGTAGTTACAATAAAAAAAAGATGATAATGATGATGATACTACTACTACTACTACTACTACTACTACTACTACTAATTATAATAATAACAACAACAACAATAACAATAACTGCAACAAATGGTAATAATAAATGTGAAAATGATAACGCAAAACAGAAAATCAGTGCATGGATGACAATAAGAATTGCATCAATAACAATAAAAGAAGAAGAAAAAAAAAAAAAAAACCTACCACCTTCCGCCAACACTCTTATTAGTGAAGGTGGCGGATCAGCCCAGCCTCTCCCACCCTTCTGAGGCACAAGACTGGTGGTTACTCGAAGGACAAGGCATCTAATTGATATTCCAAAGGCTGAGAACAAGATTGATCCGTCATGTTTTTTCCTGCCCAAAACAGAAAGGTGAAGAAGCAAAACTAAAGGTAGATAAGGTGGGTAGAGGTGAAACTATCTGACTGACTGACTGACTGACTGACTGGCTGAATGAATGAATGAATGGATGAACGATTAAAATAGTGAATGAATAAATGATAGACTGATTAACTGGTCGAATGGTTTATTGACAAGTTGACTGTTTGACTGACTACGTGGATTATTAAATGACTGACTGACTGACTGACTGACTGACTGAATGAATGAATGAATGGATGAACGATTGAAAGAGTGAATGAATATGACAGACTGATTAACTGGTTGAATCGTTAACTGACACGTGGACTGATTGACTGACTTGTTGAATTACTAAATGACTGACTGACTGACTGACTGACTGACTGACTGACTTAATGAATGAATGAATGATTGAAAAAGTAAATGAATAAATGACAAACTGATTAACTAGTTGAATAATTAATAGTTGACTGATTGACTGACCAGTTGAATTACTAAATGACTGACTGACTGACTGAATGATTGTATGAATGAATAAATTACTGAAAGAGTAAATGAATAAATGAGACTGACTAACTGGCTGAATGATTAATCGACTAGTAGACTGATTGACTGACTACTTGAATTACTAAACGCTTGACTGACTGACTGACTAATAATTGTATGACTGTCCAACTCTTTCACTGCACAATTGGCAGACGCTCTGACTAACTGATTGACTATATGATTGAATGACTGTTTAGGTAAAAGACAAACTAAAATTGGCTAACTATCACACTTGTGTTTTGTTTGAGTATTTACTGATGAAATGAATAGATAAACTGATTCAAAATTGATTAACTAAACGACTGATCAATTTCCTGAGTAACTATTGAAAGAGATAATATATCACCTGACTGACTGACTGACTGACTGACTGAATATACGAAAGAACAAATATATATAAACACATTTTTTAAAGCTGTCTGACTGTTTCATTAAGCAAATATTGATAGAATGAGACAATGTATATATTAAATGCCTGGCTGGCTGAATAAGTAAGGAAATGTAAGTAAACCACAGTCACATAGTCATATAGAACAAAAAGAACGAAACAATACGCAGTCACTTTTCAAAGACGATAATTTTGCGGTCTCACTCACAAACACCAATGAGAAAAATAGTGCATGAGAGAGAGAGAGAGAGAGAGAGAGAGAGAGAGAGAGAGAGAGAGAGAGAGGGTATCACTAAGCCTGACATCAGCGTGACGATAATAATCTCTCTCTCTCTCTCTCTAACAAAGACAACCAAAAGCACATTATAAAAAAAAGTCTGCTCGGTTGCTGCACCAAAAACTAGTAACACAAAAAAAATACTTGAAAAAAAATAAAAGAAAACAAAAGACAAATTCAGTAACGAAGAAAACGAGTAGAGGGAGAAAATTTCATGAGGGGACAGAATATTTGATAATCTTGTGGCTGATGAGAAACAGGTGAGTGACAGCGTGAGACCAGATGAAGGCAGAGCAAAGTGTGTACTACTTCTGCTGCTGCTGTTTGTTACTATCATTACTATCGCCATTATCGTCACTATTATTATTACTATTATCATTATCATCATTATTATCATAACACTTATCGTTATTCTAATCATCATATTCGTTATCGCCGTGATTATCATTGATGTTACTATTACTATCATTATTATCATTTTTCATTATCATTATTACTACTCTCATCACTCAGCAATAAAGTGACAGTAGAGATGGTGATAGTAGTAGTAGTAGTAGTAGTAGTAGTAGTAGTAGTAGTAGTAGAAGTAACAGAAGTAGCATTAATTCAATAGAATGGGCGTAGGATGAGGAGGAGGAGAATGAAAAAGGAAGAAATGCTGGAAAAAGAGGAAGAAGAAGAGCAGGAGGAAGAGGAGGGGGAAAAGATGAAAAGGAAGAGGAGGAGGAGGAGGAGGAGGAGGAGGAGGAGGAGGAGGAAGAAAAAGAGGATAAGAACAAGAGGAAGAGAAGGAGGAGGAGGAGGAGGAGAATATGGAGGAGGAAAAAGAAAAAGAAGAACAGAAGGAGGAAGAGAAGGAAGAGGAGGAGGAGTAATAGTAGTAGTAGACACAAATAACACTAATGCAGTAAAAGATCTGTGTAATTACGGGTATTCAAAAGCAGGTTAAATAAACGAAGCTGACAGTGAGGCCTGGTGAGGGGAGGCCACTGAACCACGTGTGTGTGTGTGTGTGTGTGTGTGTGTGTGTGTGTGTGTGTGTGTGTGTGTGTGTGTTGTAGAACGGAATGAGTTCACGTGGGTGGCAGTAATTCTATACAAAAAAAAATATATTAACACTAGAATTAAGAGGACGAGGAGGAAAGAAAGAGAAAAAGAAGAAAAGAAAAAGAAGAAGAAGAAGAAGAAGAAGAAGAAGAAGAAGAAGAAGAAGAAAACAATAACAACAACAATAACAACAACAACAACAACAACAACAACAACAACAACAACAACAACAACAACATGATCAAGAAGAACAAAAACAAGAACAAGAGAAAACAATAAAGAAAAATATGAAGAGGAACATGAAGAGATAGAGGAATAGAAACAGGAAGAGTACGAGTAAAAAAAAGAGGAAGAAGAAGAAGAAAAGAGGAGGAGGAAAAAGAAGAAAATATGATAGTAGTAATAGTAGTAGTAGCAGTAGCAGTAGCAGTAGTAGTAGTAGTAGTAGTAGCTATAGTAAGTACGCTATATCAAGTAGCAAGGGATAGAATAAATAAAAAAAATAACTAACGAAAACTTTAGTACTGCTGCCACTTTAACACAAAAAAGACATCACACACCTCTTAACATTACATCTATCTCGGAAAATGCCAATTGATCACTCACTTTCATTAGCTTTTTATCTGTTCACAAAGCAAATAATGCCTAGAGGAGCCCTTACTACTTGCCCTGTCTAGTCTTTTGCCTCAGCGCCCTCTAATGACAAGCATCTACATCCACACACGAGTAAACAAGCTCAGGGCACAAATAATGCACCCATTCAGCTGACCTATCTTCAATGGAATGTCTTCTCTCACTCACTAGGACCAAGTGTTAGCTCTGTTACTCTTGCTATCTTCTACAGGAGTTGTCAAGGTCATTACTCATCCCAGCGTGTTGACAGCATGCACGGCTCCTCTCTCCTCACATCTCCTCATGCAGCCTCTCTCTCTCTCTCTAAAAAAAAAAAAAAATGAATGAAACAAATAGACATAAGATAAATCAATGAATGAATATAAAAAAGCAAACTTATAAACATTCGTGCTATAAACATCAACCACATAAGACATTATATAAGCGATAGTAGTAGTAGTAGTAGTAGTAGTAGTAGTAGTAGTAGTAGTAGTAGTAGTGGTAGTAGTAGCAGTAGTAGTAGTAGTAGTGGTGGTAGTGGTAGTCGTAGCAGTCGTAGCAGCAGCAGCAGTAATAATATTAGTAAGCAATTATTTATTTATTAACCCTTGTTGTCTTTCACGTCCTACATTTCCTCTCTCTTCTATATTGCCTGTTTCTTTCCTCCTCCATCTCCATCACTATCTCCGTTTCTTCTTCCTCTTCCTAGCGGGTCAAGTCAATCGCAGAAGGGAAGAAGAGAATGAAGGAGGAGGAGGAGGAGGAGGAGGAGGAGGAAGAGGAGGAGGAGGAGGAGGAGTGGAAGAAAATCAGGTGGCCTGGATACAACCACTCGCATGGCCCACCTCCTCCTCCTTCTCCTCCTCCTCCTCCACCGGCACCACCACCACCAACACTACCTCTTCCTCCTCCTCCTCCTCCTCCTCCTCGATCTCTGACCTCACCCTCGCGTTCCTTCGCCACAGAGGCTCCAACCAAGGGAGAGGGAGGAGAGGAGGGGAGAGGAGGGCAGAAGGAATGAGAAGGAAGAAGAATGGAGGGCAGAGAGAGAGAGAGAGAGAGAGAGAGAGAGAGAGAGAGAGAGAGAGAGAGAGAGAGAGAGAGAGAGAGAGAGAATGTTTGTCTTTGGAGAGCAAGATCTAAGGAGCGGTAAAAGAGGGAAAAGAGAGGAGGAGGAGGAGGAGGAGGAGGAGGAGGAGGAGGAGGAGCATA
>NC_059291.1:29856227-29861227 GCF_017591435.1 Portunus trituberculatus
GAGGAGGAGGAGGAGGAGGAGGAGGAGGAGGAGGAGGAGGAGGAGGAGGAGGAGGAGGAGAGGAGGACGAAGAGAAGAAAAGAGGAGGAGAGGAAGGAGGAGGAGAGAAAAAGTAAAAGAAAAACAATTATGGAATGTATTTCTTATATTCAGTACACCCACATCCTCTCTCTCTCTCTCTCTCTCTCTCTGCCTGGCTGGCTGGTTGGCAGTGGTGAGGTGGACCAGCCAGGTAATCACCACCTCTTCGGACAGGTTAGACAGGTAAAATTACACAGGTGCTGTAGAAAAAAAGAAGACGAGATAGATTCCACGTGTTAATTTACAGGTAGGCTAAGACTGAGGCAGGTGTGAACAGGGCTAAGGGCGAGGGACAGCCTGCACGCGACCGCCTGCAGGGAGAGGAAGGGAAGGGGTGTATATACCTGCCAGTCTTCTTGGCACCGTCTGCCTGCCTACCTGTCTGCTGTTTAACGAAGCTCTTTCTCTCTCTCTCTCTCTCTCTCTCTCTCTCTCTCTCTCTCTCTCTCTCTCTCTCTCTTTACTGCATTCTCATACTTTTTGTCTCCGTGAGCAGCCATTTGACCTCACTTCTCTCTCTCTCTCTCTCTCTCTCTCTCTCTCTCTCTCTCTCTCTCTCTCTCTCTCTTTCTCCTTTTCGTTTTCCTTATCAATTATCATTTCTCTCATATTTTCCTTTCCATATTTCTTTGCTAAGTTATAAAGTCTAGCTTAGTATCTCCCTCTTTTCACATTACGTTAGTATTGTATGTTAAGGTGAACAGAATTGACCCTGACACACGAGGGGTTCCTGTAACTGTATACTGATCACGACATGAAGTAAAGCAAGCTCCTCTCTCGTCCCCGTGTTGAGGAATAGTGATACGTTCATGATCTGATTTAATAAGGCCCTCATGTGTCCAATATCGGGCGAAAATGTGACAATAACACGCATCAACTTCACTTTGAAATGAGAGACAAACACATCGCTTTGACAAAAAGATAAAAGAAAAAATAATCAAAATAATAATGACGATGAAAATAATCCACTATGTGTCCAGTTCCAGAGAGAGAGAGAGAGAGAGAGAGAGAGAGAGAGAGAGAGAGAGAGAGAGAGAGAGAGAGAGAGAGAGAGAGAGAGAGAGAGAGAGAAGTGAGGTCAAATGGCTGCTCATGGAGACAAAAAGTATGAGAATGCAGTAAAGATCAAACGTTTATCTAGAACAGCGTGTCACCTGACGAGAGAGAGAGAGAGAGAGAGAGAGAGAGAGAGAGAGAGAGAGAGAAAGAGAGAGAGAGAACGGTAAAAAGAAGAGCGAATACGAGAGGTGAGTGTGTGAAAGAAGAGGTCAAGTGAAGAGGGAGAGGAAGTGAAAATCAATACTTACTACCACCACCACCACCACTACTACTACTACTACTACTACTACTACTACTACTACTACTACTTTTCATGTCCTTCAATAGCAAGCCCTCTCTCTACCTTCTGCCTTCCTCTGCCTCCTCTCCACCAGCCACAGTTCAAGACGCCTTCAGGAGAGAGCAGCATCAGTACACCCCGGGAAGTAAACTGACTTGGCTCTTTCCAAACTTATCTCTCATGTCTGTAAGGGAGGTGCGTTTGGCAGGGCTGGTTCTCTTTTTTCCTTTATCAAATTAGTTTTTTTTATAGTTTTTGAATATTA
The DNA here is from genome assembly GCF_017591435.1 of Portunus trituberculatus. NCBI lineage: Eukaryota > Metazoa > Arthropoda > Malacostraca > Decapoda > Portunidae > Portunus > Portunus trituberculatus. The sequence goes on from NC_059291.1 coordinate 29,857,913, forward strand.
TCTTTTTTTTTTTTAATCTCTCTTCTCTTCTTCTCTCTTTCCTCTTGGTAAAACTGTTACTACCACCTCTATTATCACTGGTGTCGTTGTTACTGTTTATGAGGAAGGCGTGTGCTATCGACTTTAAGACAAGAGGATGACTAATTAAGAACAAAGTATGACAAAAAAAATGTTCTTAAAGTGTCTTGGAAAAATATAAAGTTAATTAGTTCTACTTCTACTACTACTACTACTACTACTACTACTACTACTACTACTACTACTACTACTACTAATACTACTACTACTGCTACTACTACTACTACTACTACTACTACTACTACTACTACTACTACTACTACTACTACTACTACTACTACTACTACTACCACCACCATTACTACTACTACTACTGCTACTACTACTACTACTACTACAACTACTACTACTACTACTACTACTACTGCTGCTTCTACTACTACTACTACTACTACTACTATATCCATCGCCATCTTCATCGTTACAGTGAAGGTGACAACACAAAGAGTGGCGCAACACGCATGTTTAAATGACAGGTGGTCGGGAATCATAGAGGCAGGAATTAATGGCTTGTGGTTCCGTATTACTTAACATGTCAGCTTCGGTGTCTATCTTCAATCTACCGGCAATACAGAGGCTACAAAGTTAAACTGGTTTCTATAACATAACATTAAATTTGTCGGTGCTCTGCGTGTGATTCTAAATCAGAGCAGTTATCCGTATGGTTACTTCTCTGAATCTGGTTACACTACTGCACTTTGACCCCTTCAGTACCATAACACGCTTTCATATTCATTCTTCTTACTATTTGGTAATTCTTTACAGCTTCAAAAACTTATGTGGGGATTAAAATAGTGCAAACTCTAGTCATTAATCTTCTGACTTCCATAGATTCTTCATAATGTCAATAAAATGGTGCAATCATATCCAAAACTCAAGGTCAAAAAGCGTCCCAGTACTGAAAGGGTTAACTGTACCTAACCTGAAACAGAAAGACAGGGACGAAAAAACCCAGAGATAAATATAAAAGTATGGAATAAAGTAGTTTTCAAAAGGAGTGCAAAATAGGATAGACAAAGCAAATATCGGCGTATTACAAGACTGCACAGGATTGTACGTACCTGCAGAACAAATTATTATCGCTTTTTTTCACAAATATAAGTAAACATTCAAAGCCATGTCACCTTAATATAAACGTAGACACGATCGGCTGGTGCAGGTATGAAAACACCACACTTCTCTGAGATATGCTTGGTAATTGAATCACTATTTATACATTACCAAATATGTTGCTGGTGCACAGTTTGTTTACAATGCTAACAAGTACGACTTCATACAGCTTAGTTCTGCGCAATATGTAGTCAATTCAGTTCATTTAGAGACCCAAGCTTGATTAGAAGTGATATTAGGTGATACACTTCCCCTTGCCCCAGTGTTGCCAGACACCGCCGCACACAAACACGAGGCTCAGCGTACCCTTGATAAACATGTACACCTGCTCCACGCCTTTCCTTTACCCGTATACATGCCTCGTTAGCCTTGTCTACTTGTTTACTAATACTGTGTGTTTATTTTCTCTCTCTCTCTCTCTCTCTCTCTCTCTGCCGCGACTGACATCACCCTCTCACCTCTTTATAAGGACATCAACATTTAATCTGGCGCACGAGATCTATAAACCGGATTAATAAATAATCCTTTAATTTTTCATCCACAAGCGGGAAAGAAGAATCATCTCTACGAATTTCCAAAGACTCGGAACAATTCTCTTCAAGATAAAGTTCCTTAATAAAAGAAGCCTCTGCATTACGTAACAAGGGGGAGATAATTAATGATGATAGATTGAATTTTGAAGCTATGTACAGTACACGAGGCAAGGGAAGTCTACACCTCTCTTTACTCTGCTTGTTGGTGGCGTGGGGAAAGGGGTAGGGGGGTGTTGCTGGCCTGAGCAATATGTTCTGGTGTGAGAGGAACCAACGTGACCAGTATGATGTGTAGAGCTACCTGCCATGATGCTGCGGTCCGATTACCTGGAGGGAGAGGCGGAGGCGGGACAGACAGACAGAGACAGACAGACAGACAGACAAACAGATAGACCAGCGGACATACAGACAGACATATAGACATACATATAGATATAGACATACATACATACATACATAAATACACACAGACAGACATCCAGACAGACAGACAGACAAACAGAAAGAAAGAAAGAAAGATCGAAAGAAAGAACGAAAGAACGAAAAAAAAGAACGAAAGAACAAAAGAGAGACAGACAGATAAACAGACAGACAGATAGATTCAAAATTAACACATTCAACACATTCAAAATGAACACATACAAGAGAAGGGTGAGAGCACAAGAAGTTACGCCATCCAGACTGACACGTGCCGCAGATTCCAGGACGTGAGGATGACAAGAGGTCGACTCATCATTACAGTAAAATCCAGCAGCTGCAAAGACCGATCGTGCCCAGAATGTGAATAGAAATAAGCCTTCTGTAAAATGTATAAAAAGCGGAGGGAACCGGTCGCTATTACACTGATGAACATTACCTGAACAGTGAAAGCCAACTAATATATCACTTTTTTTTTCCTTCCTTTCAAGTTACGTGCATTGATATAGGAAGACATGAGATAAAGAAGAAAATAAACAAACGTAACACGAATAAAATGTAATCAAATACAGAACGACGGAGAGCAAAGCAAAACTAAGAAAGAAATCAATAGAGGGAGAAACAAACTTCACACAACGATTTGTAAACCATGGAGAGAGAGAGAGAGAGAGAGAGAGAGAGAGAGAGAGAGAGAGAGAGAGAGAGAGAGAGAGAGAGAGAGGAGAAAACAGAGCAGTGAGTGGGCACTGAAGACGAATAAAATTCAAAGTGCCATCGATGAACCCAGTGATAAATCAGGCCAGCCGAGGTGGCTTCGTACCCTAAAGTGACGGGCGAACACTGATAGACAGACACGCCCAGCTCAACGGTTGCAAGAAGAGGAGGAGGAGGAGGAAGAGGAGGAGGAGGAGGAGGAGGAGGAGGAGGAGGAGGAGGAGGAGGAGGTCGTGGTGGTGATGGTGGTGGTGGAGGAGGGAAACGCGAAGGCAGAAAGAGTGATATGATTCCTGGAAGGCGAAGGGAGAGGGAGAAAGAAAAGTAGGAGCAGGAGGAAGAAGAGGAGTAAGAGGATCAAGTGTACGTACGTAGGAGGATGAAGGAAAAAGTAGATAACGAAAATTGAAAAGTAAAAATATGCAAGGATGATGTGAATTCTGAAGGCAGTTGGAGGAGTAGT
>NC_059291.1:29873727-29878727 GCF_017591435.1 Portunus trituberculatus
TGGTGGTAGTTTTGGTAGTAGAATAGAAGTAATAGTGATGGTAGCAGTAGTGATATTGGTGATGGTGACTTCATAATAGTAGTGATAGTAGTAGTCGTAGCAGTGTAGTTATAGAAGTGATGGTGGTGGTGGTGGTGGTAGTAGTAGTAGTAGTAGTAGTAGTAGTAGTAGTAGTAGTAGTAGTTCATGTTGCTACTTTTATTGTTGTTGTTATTGTTGTTGTTGCCACATCACAGTATCACCATCACGCACAACAGCAACAGTTAACAAAAAAAAAAAAAAAAAAAGTAAATAAAAAAAAAAAGAAAAGAAAAAATTGAAGTACCAGTAGCAGCAGTACTGGCTCCACCAATTATGATCGAGTCTTTTTCCGGGGGGAGGGGGTGTTTTTTTCCCTTCGGCCAGTCACCTTTACAACAAAAAGTAGTAGTAGTAGTAGTAGTAGTAGATAGTAGTAGTAGTAGCAGCAGCAGCGTTGCGCTGTTGCTGTTGCAGTAGTAGTAGCAGCACCACCACCAGCAGCAGCAGCAGCAGCAACAGACAGCCAGCAGCAGCAGCAGCAGCAGCAGCAGCAGCAGCAGCAGCAGCAGCAGCAGCAGCAGCAGCAGCGGCAGCAGCAGCAGCAGCAATATTAGCAGCAGCAGCAGCAGCAGCAGCAGCAGCAGCAGCAGCAGCAGCAGCAGCAGCAGCAGCAGCAGTAGCAGCAGCAGCAGCAGCAGCAGCAGCAGCAGCAGCAGCAGCAGCAGCAGCAGCAGCAGCAGCAGTAGCAGCAGCAGTAGCAGCAGCAGTAGCAGTAGCAGCAGTAGCAGTAGTAGCAGTAGCAGCAGTAGCAGTAGCAGTAGCAGTAGTAGTAGTAGTAATAGTAGTAGTAGTAGTAATATAAATGAAACTCGTGATGGGTGTGGCAGGTGATAACGCAAGCAATGATGACGATGATAATAATAGTGTTCCGATCATCGCTCATAATCTTCCTTTGTGTCTCGGGTTACAACACTGGTGGCAGCGTTAGGATTTCCTTTCATTAGCACGTCTGGCCGCCCGACCGACGCGCTGAAAGGTCCATGGCGCATGATTGAGGCCAGAAAGGAGTAAGGAAGAGAGAGGGGGGAACGAGAGGAAAAAAAAACTGTCGGATGATGGAAGGAGGGGAAGTGGAAAAAAAAGCTGTACACACACACACACACACACACACACACACACACACACACACACACACACACACACACACGGTTAGTTGCGTATATCGAAGAAGTTATACACAATTTTCAGCCCAAAGTTGGAACATGTCTTCCTTTTTCTTTTTTTTTCTCTCCATTTTTTTTACCACTCCTCATTCCTTCTTCCTTTGTCACTCATTCACGGTCCGTCACAATGTACACACGCGCTCATTTTGCTTTCTGCCTTCCTTGTGGCGTGGCTCCTCATTAATTAAAAGCCGTGATGGTCATTCCTTGAAATGCGCGGAAAAGGAACGGGGAGAAAAAAAAAGTGCCAACTGTCACCATCAATTTTAAGCATCTTCCTTTCCATCCCAACTAGCACCACCACCACCATCACCACCACCACCTCCTCCTCTTCCTCCTCGTTTTTTTTTCTTTGTATCTCCTTTACTTCGTCCTTGTGTTCCTTCTCTTCTTCCTCTACGTTTTCCTCCACTGACTACATTCATCTTTCTTCCTTTATCCTCTCCGCCTCCGCCTCCTCTTCCTTCTTCCTCCTTTGTCCTTTTCTTCTTCCTCCTCCTCCATTCTGTATTCTTGTCACACACACACACACACACACACACACACACACACACACACACACACACACACACACACACACACACACGTCACAGAGAGAGAGAGAGAGAGAGAGAGAGAGAGAGAGAGAGAGAGAGAGAGAGAGAGAGAGAGAGAGAGAGAGAGAGAGAGAGAGAGAGAGAGAGAAAGTTTAAAGACACATGAGAAAGGGCTACGGTAGAAAGAAAGGGAGGAGGAGGAGGAGGAGGAGGAGGAGGAGAAGGAGGAGGAGGAGGAGGAGGAGGAGGAGGAGGAGGAGGAGGAGGAGGAAGAAGAGGAGGAGGAAAGAGTCGAGAGCTATTTCAGAGAAAGCTCCCTGCCTACCACCACCACCACCACCACCACCACTACCACCACCTCCTCCTCCTCCTCCTCCTCCTCCTCCTCCTCCTCCTCCTCCTCCTCCTCCTCCTCCTCCTCCTCCTAGTCTCCCTCTCCCTTTCCCTCTCCCTCTCTCTCCCTTACTTGCAAAGGCTACCGTGACGTCACTCGCCCTCCCCTTGCATTAATATATTGTGTTCTTATTAAGACATGCTGTGTAAAATATATATTGATTTATCTATGAATCCATTTGGTGTATCCTGTACGTTAGTTTGGCATTCTTTTGGTCTTACTTTTTTCCTTCTCGTGTCCGTCGGTCCGTGTGTCTTCTTGTTCTGTCGCTGTTTTGGTCACATTGGGTGAATATTAAAGGTACGAAGCAAAGTGGTGGTCTGCAACATACAAATCTCTATCGATCCGTTTGTTTATATGTATATGCAGACGGGTAAAAGAAAAGATGGCAGAATGACAGATATACATATATATATATATATATATATATATATATATATATATATATATATATATATATATATATATATATATATATATATATATATATATATAGATAGATAGATAGATAGATAGATAGATAGATAGATAGATAGATAGATAGATAGATAGATAGATAGACAGATAGGTAGGTAGGTAAGAAAGTAGTTAATTAGGTAGGTAGGTGGGTAGGTAGATAGATAGATAGATAGATCGATAGATAGATATAATGACTGATAGGCAGATAAATAGATAGGTAGTTAGGTAGGTGGGTAGATAGATAGATAGATAGATAGACAGATAGATCGATAGATAGATAGATAAATGGATAGATAGGTAGAGATACACTGATAGATAAATATATAGATAGATGGATGTATAGATAGATAGATTGGTAGACTGACACGTACGTAGATGGATGGTTAGGTGGATAGTTAGAGACACATAGCGAAAAACAGAAGGAAGCTGATAAACACCCTGACAGATATGGGTAAGGATAAATCAATATTGAGTTATTACCAAAACTTAGATGGAAATATAAGAAGGGGAATTAAGAAGAAAAAAAAAAGTAAACAAATAAATAAATAGATAAATAAAGATGGAAAAAACAAATAGCAAGAAGAAAATTATAAAGAAAAAAAAAACTAATATTATGAAAACAACAACAACAACAACAACAACAACAACAACAACAATAACAACAACAACAACAACAACAACAACAAAAAAAAAAAAAAAGAAAACAGGGAAAGAGAAATGAAAAAGAAAAAAAAAATAAAGCAAGGAAGGAAAGACGAGAACAAAACTTAGAGAGAGAGAGAGAGAGAGAGAGAGAGAGAGAGAGAGAGAGAGAGAGAGAGAGAGAGAGAGAGAGAGAGAGAGAGAGAGAGAGAGAGAGAGAGAGAGAGAGACATCTGGTGAGCGACAACCACACTAATACGTGACCCTGAGAGAAGAAGGAGGAGGAGGAGGAGGAGGAGGAGGAGGAGGAGGAGGAGGAGGAGGAAGGAGGGAATGGGAGGGAGGAAAGGAGGAAATGGGTTTGGGGGTGAGGGAGGAACCGGAAGGAAAAAGGAGGAAGGGAGGAGCCGAGAGAGCGGAAAGGGAGGGAAAACTGAGGAAGGAGGAAAACGAGACAGTGAAAGAAAAAAAGTGTGAAAGGAGGAAAGAGAAGAGTCAAAAAAGAATAAAGAGAAGGAGAAGAAAAGACGGAGGAAGGAGAGAGCGACGAAGCGGAAGGGAAAGGGACGAAAATCTAATGGAAACGAGACAAGGAGGAGAGGAAGGATGAGGAGAAGAAAGGAGGAAGAGGAGGAAGATGAGGAGGACTAGAAGGAGAGGAGGATGGAGAATGAAAAACGGGAGAAGCCTAATCGAACGCGTGAAAAGAAGAAAGAGGAGGAGGAGGAGGAGAGGAAGAGAAAGAGGAAGAGCAACAGCAGGAGCAAGAGCAAGAGGAGGAAGAGGAAGAGGAAGAGAAGGAGGAGGAGGAGGAGGAGGAGGAGGAGGAGGAGGAGGAGGAGGAGGAGGAGGATAAAATATGAAAAAGAAGAAAAAGAAAGTGATGGAGGAGGAGGAGTAGGAGTAGGAGGAGGAGAAAGAGGAGGAAGGAAGAAGAAGAGGAGGAGGACGCAAGGAAGAAAAGTTTGAAGAAAAAGAAGAAGCTGGACTCAAGCAAAAAAAAAAAAAAAAAGAAAGAAGACGAAAGGAAAAATAAAAAAAGAAGACTAATTAATCGAAGGACAGGAAGAGGAGAACAATATGAGAAGGAATGAAGGAAGAAAGACCAGGCAAGTGATCCCATTCCTCATTGTTGATCTTTTTATTAGTCTACTTTCCTTCTTCGCTCCTTCCCTCCTTCCTTCCTACTCTCCTTCTCTCTTTATCTCTCCCTTCATCCTCTGTAATCCCTTGTCCCTTCACCAAAACAGTACATATGCTACTTCAAAACTCCTTCTCTTTCTCTCTCTCTCTCTTCTTCTTCCTTCTTTCCTTCCTTCCTTCCTGCCTTCCTTCCCTCCCTCCTTCCTTCTCTTTCCCTCTCAAATATCTCCTTCCCTCACCAAGACAGTAAATATGCTACTTTAAAATTCCTTCCCTGCCTTCCCTCTCTCCTTCCTTCCTTCCTGCCTTCCTTCCTTCCTTCCCTCTCTCTAACTTTCAGCCTTCCTTCTTCTTTCTTTGTTCCTTTATCTTTTCTAACCTCTCCTTCCTTGTTACTTCAAAACTCCTTCCCCCTTCTATTCCTTTCGTCCAACAAAATACTTCCTTCTCTAATGTCCTTCACTCTCCTTTTCTCCCTCTCCCTCCTCCTCCTCCTCCTCCTCCTCCTCCTCCTCCTCCCTCCCTCCCTCTGTCTCTCTCCCTCCCTTCATTTCCACAAACATGCTCGGATCCAAAAAAAGT
>NC_059291.1:29891227-29893727 GCF_017591435.1 Portunus trituberculatus
GATCAACTACAGCAATGGATTAGCGGCTGAAGAGGAGGAGGAGGAGGAGGAGGAGGAGGAGGAGGAGGTGGCAACGTTGCATCGCTATCACTCCTGCCCTTCTCTCGTTCGCATTTCTGCCCTGGCCGCGGCTTGGGTCACATTACTACTCCACCTCCTCTCCCTCCCACACTCCCTTCACTCCCGTCCTTCCTACACCAGGGACCCCTAAAACACATACCCCATCTCCCCATGCACCATAACTCCACTCCTTTCCTCTCCCTTATTGTAAACGCTCTTGTCACGTCTTCGAAAGGGGATTAAACCTTGTATCTTGTATTTTCCTTCCTTTCTTCACAGGTTCACGAAGGGTAAAGAGAAGGGCAGGGATTAGGGAAGGGAGGGGAAGGGGTAAAGGAAGGGAGGGGAACGGGGGGCGCTAACCCCTCACCTCTCCCTTCCCCAAAGATTTGCTGACTGCCTAAAGTAAACCAGCGTGACGTGACAGTCTGTGAGAGAGAGAGAGAGAGAGAGAGAGAGAGAGAGAGAGAGAGAGAGAGAGAGAGAGAGAGAGAGAGAGAGAGAGCAAAGGAGGAACGGAGTAAAGCAACAGGTAGAGAGGAGGAGGAGGAGGAGGAGGAGGAGGAGGAGGAGGAGGAGGAGGAGGAGGAAGAAGAGGAGATATGAACGTACAACACAATGAAACACAAAGGATGAACACCAGCAATACTGACCTGACATTCCTTATAAGCCTGCCAGTGATTAACTACACTCTCTAATAGAAAGACACACGAAGGATAGTGAAGGTGAAGGTTTCTCCCCACCCATCACCCACCTCAAGAGTAGCTATAGTGAGGAAAAGAGGAAATACGCAGGAAAATAAAAAGAAATAGCTTGGAAATGTTAACAGGAACGCCATTAACCTCTTCAGTACCATGGAGCGTTTCGATATTCATTCAGCTTACTATTTGGTGATTTTATGCAGCTTCAGAAACCCATGTGAGGGATTGAAATAGTGAAGACTGTGGCCATTAATCTTCTGACCTCCATAGACTGTTCCTAATGTCAATAAAAGTACCTAATCGTACACAAATCTCAAGGTAAAAATGTGTCCCAGTACTGAAGGGGTTAGTAACTATTGTGCTGCAGAAGCTACCCGGATGCACTAACTTCTGGGGAAGAAAAGATAAAAAAAAATATAATCATGAATAGGAGTTTCAAAGGCAGGCAGACTCAGAAAAGAGGAATGCAAAGAAAAGAAAATGAAGAGATGAATAAGGAGAAATAAACCAACAAATAGTTAATGAAGATAATGAAGTCAATAAGTCGATGAATAAATGAAGGAGGATCAATGAGAAGCCCCCTTTTTAATTAATCAACAGGTAAGATCCAGGTAACCAGAGAGAGAGAGAGAGAGAGAGAGAGAGAGAGAGAGAGAGAGAGAGAGAGAGAGAGAGAGAGTACGCACACGCCGCTCTCTCTCATTTTAAAACCTATTCTTCTCGCGACCAAGTGACCCCTACAACACCCCCCCCCCTTAAACTCCCGCGCCCCCCTGCCGTGAGATTTCTACCCCCTTTCCCCTTTCCTCCCTTTCTCCAATCCCCCTCATCTTTCTCTCATCTTTCCTTTCCTTTCCTTTCCTTCTACCTGAGCCATTCCCAGACAAGTAATGGTAGTTAGTTTAAAAGGTAACTTGTCACAACACAGAACAGGTGTGTTGGTGTGCGTTTTTTGTGTGTATTCCTTAATATTCCCTTGTCTAACACCCTCTCCACTTAGCCTTTGCCATCCAATATCAGCCTCATGAACACTTTTCTTCTCCACACTCCCTCCATTCCTACCAAAGCTTGCTCCTGCTCCCCCATTTCTCTCCCATATCCCCTCCACCATCCCCCTACCTTCACATACCTTTTCTACTCTCTCCACCCGCAGCCACAATGGAACTTTCCACCTCACTGATACAGAGAGATAAAGAGTTATCGTCATGGTCACAGGCTGAGTAATTGAGTAACATGCTACGCTTCCCTCCATTGCGGTAAATATTTCACCCCAAGTCCCACCTCAGTCTCACGTGTTCTAATTTGTTGGAAATGAGATAATTGTCAAGTTTTGTTAGGAGACAGTTGGCGAATTAGAGGATTTAAGCATTGGAGGAAGCACAAAATATCAAGACAGCAAAGGCCAAAAGGTAACTCTTATTTCTGATTCTTTTTTCAACTTTCTTTTGTAATGTGGCCTGTATGCGCTGTGCTCTTCATATCCCAGTGCCTGCCATGCCCGTTCTTTTACCTAATTCCATTTATCATCCCTAAATTGATGGATGGGGATGATAGATGGAATTAGGTAGCTTTGCTCTTACAGGGACTGCCACGAGTAGGCCTGACAGCCTCTTGCAGATTCTCTCTCTTTTCTTATATTCTTATGCTCACCCTTTCAAAACCACGGCTTCGATTTCATTGCATTCTATAAGTAACTAGAGATTTTCATCACTTTAGCTCTCACTGCTTTTAGGCGCATG